>NC_056728.1:180204521-180443482 GCF_019279795.1 Protopterus annectens
TATACATGACATGTCGTTATGTTATGTGAAGTAGCATAAACAACTTGATTGCTGCTAGACTAAGCTTTGATTTGTACTAATATGTATATTTCTGTACTATGCATGGCTGAAGGTATGTTCTGACCTTGTACTTCTGACATTTCTACAGAGCAGGTGCCACTTTGGCCATTTGGAATGGTGTAACCCTATAGGACCTATATGTGGAGCTGTCACATTTGGCAAGGCAACACATACCATAGCCAGTAGTAAACTGACTACTTCACCGGTTTGCATACGTTAAGGTTATTCTTGTAGCATTATAGTTGCTAATACTGTTTCCTATAACATATAGCTGTTTCAGATACAACAAAATCATTTTATGACACCACTGCACACAATATATGAACTCTTTTCCCGAAATCACAGGCCATGTGCCGTAACATTCATTTTGCAGGAAACAACTGCCCAGGTGGTAATCCCAAACTATTATGCTATCATCTACCTAAGATGTTCGGTGGAATATGCGCTTTCCGTCACTAGCAGACCTCACATACGAATGGGGGAGAATGAACACTGTATCAGGGACACTGCATAACACTCTGAGGGACACATTTAGATGATTGGTTCTATTAACCTGACACATTAACAGTCATAGGGAATATGTATTCATTCACATTTGTCGAGGTACATGCTGTTTATGACTCATACATGTTGTCATTAGTCATTACGTGTATTCCGCCACCTGTCCACCTAATATCACTAGTTCTGGAAGTGTTTAGTTAGGACTGTGTTACATTCTGATTGATAATCATGGATGTCCATGATAATCGGGTATAAGGCACTGATATAGTCCCTATGTGTTCCCCCAATGGTTTATGGACTCTCCAGTAGATGTGCTCTTCAGGTTTGGGAGATATAGGCGTCTGCTATACCCACATAGGAATATTAATTACTTCCACTGGGCGGGCCTACTACATCTCTGCCAACCAACACCTGCACACTTAGGCCCATTATTGCATACCCATGATTCACCTACCTGACACCCCTCTACAACACTCATGACTAATACTTACTGTGAGCACAGCTGGGGTATGAACACACCCCTACACACTGCCCACTCTCCCCGTCTCGGACACATGTCGTATGTTTTGTCAACCCATGTGTTATTACACTTGCACAACCTACTGTTCTGTGTACAGCTATATCCTGCTTGCATCGATAACCAAGGGTTCATACGTAAAGTGAATTTTTGGTGTCCCGCAAGGGACCCCGTTATCCATGTTTAAAGTGTAGACCTTGCAGATCTCTCCCACTGGTACTTTCCTGCCAGTGGTTTGGAAAGCAGCAATGTATTTACCTTTATTGCCTGTCTGTATGTCTGACTGGCCTAGCTGGGCGGTGTGAGAGGTAAACGTTTGTTTATTGGACTTCCGAGTAACATATGCCTGGTCTGAACATATGTTACCCGTAATTGCTGTAAAGTAACCTAGTTATGTACATGTGTATATCTACAATGACATATATATATTTTGTGTGTATATGTATATATATCAATAAATGTATGTGTGTATATATATATATATATATATATATATATATATATATATATATATATATATTTGTATATGTGTGTGTGTGTGTGTGTGTGTGTGTATATATATATATATATATATATATATATATATATATATATATATAGATACATATCTGTGTGTCCATTGACCAATACATTTCCCAGACAAACACACTTACACATGCGTATTGGGTTTTATCTCTGCTTCAACAGCATACTATTGCCTTAGTCATTATGACACTGACACTTCACACTGGTTAACTTGTAATCAGTATATAGCACATTATACAGTGGACAGATGTCGCACTTTGTTCATGTATGGAGTACTGCTGATAAGTGTGATGTGATACAGTGTCATTTGACCTATTCCTCGTCTGCACAGCCTATTATTCCTTCTACTGCATTTATTTCTGTGCACATTCATATTATTTATGTCAATAAATGGAGTGCATGTGTTACAGAGAATGTACATCAACATATTGATGTCTGCATGCTGTTGTGTCTTTCGGCTTTTCCCGGTTAGGGGTCGCCACAGCGGAACTCCGGTCCGCTAATGATTGGCAGATAGGTTTTATGTGCCGAGTTGCCAGCCCTGTCGCACAACCTTCAACAAAGGTACGCCCATTCACGCATGTCTCCATGTAGAAGACGCTCTAGCTGAGAATCGCACCTACGTACTAGCTGACCTACACAGGCCGCTCCATTGCAACCGGCGCAACCAACCCTGGCACTCCTGTTTCCATAATCGCATAGCCATAGTTTCTCCAGCCCAACCGTGTTGAGTTTCCACATGTAACAGCCATTATCCACCTGATATCGCAGCCATGACACACCTTTACACATTGCCCTCTCCAGGGGGTTAGGGGCCCTACACACATTTTGTACCGCCTTGTGTATTCACAGGGTCTCCCGCCATTTATATTTGCACATACATGCCTTTCCTGGTGTTATGGATTATGAACATTTGCCGGTTACAAGTGTAGGTGGTCACAACATGAACTACATTCTGTCTGTGTGTAATGTTGACGTAGCAGTTCAACGATACTATGGCCATTGATATAACCCTGCCTCTGGTGTGAATACGCTGCAAGCACTATATAATACCTTAGTTGCTCTAGATTCCCTTCACAACCCTTGTGTATGCTTTCTTCTTTCGGTGTTCAAAAAAAAAAATATATATATATATATATATATATATATATTTATATTTATATATATATATTTTTTTTTTCTGTATTTTATGTCTGTGGATATATATATATATACACACACACACACACACACACACACACACATATATATATATATGTATATATATATATATATATATATATATACATAAGTTACATCTGTACAAAATAACATACATTTGCTATGCTGGGAGCTGCTTACACCCGCGCAGGTGTAGTTGCATATCCTTATTGTGAGTTACATATGTTTACTGGCACTTCTTTGTGCTTACGTGTGCCTTATTCATTATGACAGTACCACTTTGATGGAATCCGGTTAACGGCCCCATGCAAAACACACGTTCACCTTTATATGTTTAAATGTTGGCTTTACAGTACAGAGGCATTCATTACACAAGAAAATGATATGTGCTATAGTAGTAATTGAACCGGGAATGCCTTTACGTTAGGCAGATGCTCTAATCACTACACTACTGGTGTTCTGCTTCATTTATATCTATACCCATGGTTCATAGCTACCCTAACATACGCCTCACCGCTTCACTTACACAGCAGACATCCATTCTCCTGCTGGGAAAACTGCAGTACTACACATGTGACATTCCCTATTCCCTACTGCTCTAGACCCATGCTGCATGTTTACTCACTCCAAGGATATTCAGAACTCCAAAGCTTATAATCATGGCACATACGTGTGTTTGATTGTCAGGGTGTTCATGTGGTGATCCGGGTTTAGGCTTGTCCAACTGGTGACCAGAACTGCCCTGTACCTGTTCAAATGTCAGACATAGCACATGGACAATGTTGGTCACAATTTTAACATTCTACCTGTGTTTACAGACACAGGGCTTTGGGCACCTCTGACCAGATTATTATGTTGGCACTACATAATATAGGGTGGGGGGGTGTTTCCACTGGTGTTTCCCTTCACATTCATTATGAATGCTTTATTGTGACCATTTCATTCATTTATATATATATATATATATATATATATATATATATATATATATATATATATATATATATATATATATATATATATATATCTGTCTGTACATACACCCTCATACCTATTTACATTTCCCGTACAGTTGAATGTACACTGCACATCCCTGCTGCCTTTACCTCCCTATATCCATTGGATATTATTCTGGACATCACTTATGACTTCACTACAGATATTCAATAGTACTGTCAACAAATGTGATAGTTGGTTGGTGTACATATGTGTACGGACCTCTGTAATACTCAGGGACTAATTTCAACAGTGACAGGGACAAGGCAATGACAAATCAGGGACAATCACGGACACTTCTACAATATTAGTACTATTAACTTGAAACGTGTTGACAGATTCAGAGCCATATATATTAATACTTATTTTCTGCAGTTAAAAGCGTCGTATTACTCTTAATTATTGTCATTAGTCATTCAAGTGTCATTCAACATCATTCAACACCTTTCCTCCAAAGGTCACTGGTTTTGTGAGTGATTAAGAGGCTGGCCAGTTATTGTGTGAATGCTCTGACCACTGGTAGGGTTGCCACATTTTCATATGTACAGGATGGACACACCAGATTGTTTAGGCCAACACATACCCATGGTCAGTACAGGGTTTAGAGCATTCATTATTTTCCTAGATGAGAGCCTATTCCTGTAGCACTTTAGTTGCTTATTCTGTTTCTTGTATGATTTACATATTTTACATCCAGAAATAACTGTTTTAGGCAACTGTTACATGAAGTATGGTAAATAGTTATTTCCTACAATCATAGGACATTTGCCATTGTATCATTCTTGGTCAGGACACACCTACCCAAACAGTGACTGTCTCTCACACAGTGGGTCAGGAGGTACACTGCTTATGTCAGCGCCTTAATCACCCTATTTCCAAGTGCTACTATGCGACTTTGTACAATATATTCTCTCGATAATTCATGTGGGGAGACGTGCATCATGGGCAGGTGTTTGATCCTGGACAGTAGGTTCTGCTTGACCGTCTAGAGGCTGAACAGTCTCGTGAACCACTACTGCACATACAACTTGTGTCCAGATGTCTACAGGACTGGACATCATGTCATGATACCAAGTCTGATGTTTACATAGGATACTTATCCCATGAGGGATATCCAAAAATTGAAAAAGACAATAACCGTCCATTCTTTTGGATTTACGAAAATGTGTTAGGGTTTTACATGCAAGGGATACATAGTTTGCAATCCTGACACTGCCTAGGGTGACACTGCCTACTACATATGAGTAGTGGTCACTATGTGTAGATATGGCTGTGCCAAGCTTGTAGCTCGAGTATGGCTGGATTTGGTGGACGTTCAGGAATGGGGGCAGGTTGTGTGCTGTAGAGGGGATGATGGGTATTCAATTATGCATCCAGGTGTGTTGCATTTGAATGGCCCAGTTCCGTCCAGACCATTCTGTGGGTATGTGCCGGTGACGTTTCTGTACATTTGTATCGCACATTTTAATATTTATATGTTTGTGTGATTGTGTTCTACAGTGTGTTCTGTCAGGTTGTATTGCAGATGTGTATGCTTGTTCTTTGTGTTTCTTTCTGATTCACCTGCTGCTCCCTAATGCATCTCCAGTTCACCTATTGTGCATCCAACACAGTCTCGCCTTTGTGGATTATACCATTTCACATCCCCCCCACACACATATTCCTGGCACTCCATCCATCCCATCCTTGGTTGATGGCCCATGGCATGGTCACGGGAACACATTGCATACACTACATATGTCAGGTACCTGTATGGTTGTGAGGACTACCCTGGCATTTTTCACCTTCCACATGCTGTACATCACGCAGATAGGTACCTGCAAATACTTATCTTTCATGACATGGTAGGTACACCTGGGTAATACCCGTTCAACTTTGACACATCCTGACAAGAATGGCTTGGACCGCATATGGGCAGATTTTGGCTGAATGCTCTTACCATTGGTAGGGTTGCCACCTTTTCATATGGCCAGGATGGGATATATTCTGGACACAAATCAGATTCTACAGGACAACACATACCCACGGTCAGTACTATGGATAATACTTTTGCTTTATGCCTACATGTTAGCTTATTGATGTAGCAGTTTATATGCTCCTTCTGTTTCGTTTACTTGCTTATTCTATTTCTTGTAACATGTGGTATGTTACACATGGAAATAACTATTGTATGTGACTATTACATGCGATGTGGGACATAATTATGTCATACGGTTGCAGGATATTTTACATTTATAATGGTTTTGGTATGGACACAACTGCCTGGCTGTGTACTATCCCTTCACAATGTGGGACAGGTGGCAACCCTGACCATTAGGCTAGACGTAGCTATTGGCGGTGCGCTAACATGATGCGTTTCACTTCCACTTGGTATAACTATCTACACTGCATTAGAATACGGGCACACGGTTTTAAATGTAATTTGTTCAAGGGATAGAGACTCGATATTCGCTGACGTGCTTTTGTGTTTGCTTCTTAATTTTGTGTTTGCAAGAACTGTCTTGTATGCTTTGCATACATTTCAGTATCCATGGACACTGACAGGTGTGATTACTATTGCAGGCAGATTGTAATATTCAAGCATTTTAGGTTGCACGTCTACAGCCGACATTTCCACGCCTCTGTGCGGCACTTCGACATGCCCTATGCACTCGCTCTCATTGCCTATGCACATGGCTGTGGCGGCAGCGTGCCTTCATTAATATGCATTGGCGCTACTGCGCCATCTACACGCCACACGGTCGGCGCAAGCCTAATGCCGGCCTTGCGCTGACCTTCATGAATCCCGGGGAAGGAGTATATCATTTTGATATATACTTAGTGTGTCAGTTAGAAAAAAACTGTCAGATGTATATAAGTGAATGTCAAGAAAACAGAGCATTGAGGTGGTTATGTAGGACTAATGGTTAATCCAAATTATAAAGAATCATATGTCACAAATACAATTGCTCCCTATCAGAAGATACAGAACCAAACCTATGATCCCTGACAATTTCTAAAAGAGAAAATTAGACTCATACTTGCTGTTACACCTTTTTTTCCATAGGATCATAGGAAGTTACTAGGCTAATGGTTCTAGAGCCCTTACAAGCCAAATTCTACCCTTATTTCCATGATCAGCACCTTTCTTTATCCCTTTACCTCTATGCACCCCTTACTTAAGGGTTATTAGAGAAAGGGAAAAAGTCTGAGATACTGCAAATTCAGAGTTACTACATATTCCCTTAATGGGTCTTGCATCTTTGCTTTCCAATGATCACACTTAAAAAGCACAGAATTTTAACACTTGCACATATAAAATTTTATAGTCATATGGTAACTCATTGCATAAGAGTCAAAATGTGAAACAGCCAGAAACAATTATAAAACCAGTAATGTACATCTTCCCTATTCAACAAGAATATATATGATTTTTACCTCTGATATAATGACAACTTACTAAAGATATATTTTGGGGATGTTTTGTATTCTCCATGTGGAAGGCATATACTCACCCCTAAAGGAACAGAGTCTAATAAACCACGTCAGACTATCATGGTAAAATATCTGCAAAAACCTATATACTTTTTACTTGTGTAAAAAGAGTATATATCAGTCACCCAACTGGGAGTTCTTAAAAAATATTGGAATTACAATAGAGTATCCTTATACTAGGGTATCCTTATTTCTTCTGATAAGATGAAAGGCCTGCAAAAACTACACACACTGTTGGTGACTCCCCGCTGGTGAGGAAAGTAAATCTATATTTTCTGGATGTGAATTGCCTAAACTGATAAAGCTGCTTTTTGTTTTACCTTCAACATTTTGTATTCTGTTTTAAGAAATCTGCTTGGCCTGGAGGTTATGTTCTATGTGGCAGAGAGACACCTAAATTACCTAGGCTGCACATTTCACTTTTTCCCCACTGGTTGTTTTGAGTTATATTTAAATACACATATAATTTCTGTGTTTTTGTCTTTTCTGATAAGATTCAAGGCCTGCAAAAACAGCATAGGAGACTCCATTGAGATACACTGATGCCCCTCTTACTAGGCTGGAAGGTTGCAGTTAGTTGCCTATCAGGCCCAGGATTCACAAGATCTTCCAAGCACTCAGGTCACTTTCCCCTAAGTACCAATATGACTCAGTCATATTTCATGTGGGTGTGAATGATCTGCTATGTACGTCCTTGGACTATATGAAGAGAAACATGATTGGGCTCTCACAATATGTGTAGGGATCCAATACTTGTCAGCTTAGGAGGGCATGGTTGACAGACCACACTGCTTTGCCAGGGATGGTCTTTACTTGTTCCCTCTAGGCTTTTGGATAGTAAAGCTATTCAGAGCAAGCTGAAGGTGTTACTGCTCAATGCTAGGAGTCTTAACAAGAAACTGCACTCCTTGGAGAATGCTGAAGTCTGTGCAGCTACTGAAACATGGTTCAAGGCCACAGAAAGCACACCAGCAGTACATGGCTATAATGCCTTTTATACATTCTAACCACCCACTGAACATGGAAGAGCAAAAGGCGGATGTGTATCTATCTACATAAAAGATAAGCGTACCTCAAGGCTGGTCAGACAATATGACCTTCTTGAGCCATTCTATGTCTAACTTGTTGCTCTTATGTGCATTAAGAAGACGTTGAGGCTTGGTTGTTCATTTAAGTAGTTTATTGTATACAAATACATCAGGATGGATAGCAGGAACATTGAACTTAAATGAACTAACTAACTGACTGACTACATACTTGCATGCTCACACTTTGGCTGCTCACTCAAAATGCCACTCTTGCTTACATGTGCTCAGTGCTTATATGCACATGCTGACTCACTGGAAAGTTTCTTAAAGGTATATCACACACATTAATCTACATCCTCCCTCTTTACTGAGCTATCTCATATAAACAATGACATTTTAATAGGCATGCAGTTATACAAACACTAATAAAGAAAAACAACAGTCATGTCCAGGTTGCCATGTATCTAGAAGTAGGTTTTGAGATGTGACCTGATTTCATGACATAATAGTTAGGACTGGGTTTAGCAACCAGGACAGTTGCTGGGGAATGATCTGCTTAAAAAGTCTCAGGGATTTTCTTAGGAATGGGGGTTGCTGACAGAATGTTCCCTGGAACAGGAACATTGGACAAGTCAGTCTGAAAACTACAGTTTTTGTCACAGGCAAGATGCTGTAACACCGGTTTGGACAATGGTAATAAATGCTTCCAGTTTCATCTGAATTCCACTCCTTGTGATTCAACAGTGTATGATCACGGTTCTTGACACAAACTCTTCACAAATCCAATGTGGTTACAACCTTTTGACATCTGCATCCTCACTATCTCCCCTTTTTGTAAATCATGGAGCAGTTTGCTGGTTTTATCATAGTACAACGTCTGGGACAAATGCTTTTTCAACATGTGGGCTTTTATTGCTTTGTTGTTCTTAGCATTTGGAACCAATAAATTACTGCTGATTGGTAGTGTGGTTCTGGTTTGTCTTGACATAAGCGTCTGGGCAGGTGAATCAAGATGTTTATCACGAGGAATGTTTCAGAGATTTAACAAGTTGAGAAAAACATATGTATTATCATGTCTGGATTTCTCTAGCAATTGCTTTGCACTTTCAACTGCATGTTCAGCCAAGCTATTTGACTGAGGTTATTCAGGACTATCCATAATATGAATATCCCACTCTTCTGTAAATCTCTTGAACTGCTGACTAGTAAACTGTGCACCATTGTCAGAAATAACTTTGTGCAGACTACCATGAACAGAAAAATGTTGCTTCAACTTAATAATGACAGTACTGGGAGTTAGGTTGGGTAGTATGTCAATCCTGAACCAATTTGAGTTTACTAACACCAAATAATGTTAACCATTCCAATCAAAGATATCTGTGGCTACTGTCAACCAAAGTAGTTCAGGAATCTGGCTTAACTTGAAGTGGTTCTTTTTGTTGATGCAGCTTTGTACTGTTACAGACTGAACAAGATGAAAGTACTTTCTCAATATCTCTTGACATAGAAGTCAAGAATACTAGGCCTCTCACCCTTATTTTGGTAGAACCAGTTTCTGGTGGCACCAATGCAAGATCTTAATGTACTCTTGTTGCAAGAATTTTGGGACAATCACTTTAGGACCTTTCATGATGATACAATTGTCTTACAAAATCTCATCTCTGTATGGAAAATAAGGTTGCACTTCTACTGGTAAACAAGATTGTTTTGAAGGCCATCCTTGACTGATAAAGAGGTTAGCTTCTCTAGAATTGGATCTGAAGCTGTGTGAGTATTGAGCTCATCAAGATGTGTTCAAGAAAAAACTTCTCACTTCTGTGACTTCCGAATCAAGTTGCTCATTGTTATGCTACTCTGTGTTGTTTTCTGGGTGATCTGGATAAGGTATCAGCAAGGCAAATAAGTTTGTCCTCTGTGTAAACAAGATTGAAATTATACTTCTGCAATTTGTGCATCATACATTGCAATCTAGCTGAAACTGTATGCATAGTCTTTCTCAAAATAGTGACAAGAGGTTGATCAGTTTTGATCTGGATAGGTCGACCATAAATATAACCATGAAACTCTGAACATACAAACACAAAGCTCTTTCAAAATCTAGGCATACTGAATCTCAGTTTGGGTAAGAGTTATTGATACATAAGCTACAGGTCTACCCTCTTGAAGAATGACTGCACCTAGACCAAACTTAGAAATATCATAGGCAAGAATAACTGGTTTGTGAACATCATAGTAGCTGAGATTTGGTGGGTTGGCAGTTCTCTGTTCCAGGGCATCAAATACTTTTTGCTGCTGTTCTGACCATGACCAAATAACAGCTTTGCATGCCAGCTCTCTTAGCGGTGCTGAAAGTTGGCTTAAAATCTGAAATTAACTTGCCGAACTTGCTTAGATAGTTAACCTTGAAAATGTTGTAGGGCTTGAACGTTGTCTGGAGCTGGCATCTCAAGAATGGCTGTTTGCTTGGAAGGCTCTGGTTGTAATCCTGAACTGGTAAACAAGTAACCAACATTAAGTGACTTCTCATAGCCAGAATTACACTTCTGAGGATTCAGCTTAAGATTCCTTTCACATGCTCATTCCAGAACTTTGAGGTTTCTGTCATGTTCAGCTTCACCATTGCCTCTTACTAGAATATCATCTACTGTAATAGCACATGGATAGCCCGATAACATTTGCTTCATCACACGCTGAAAGACTTCACTGGCAGAATTTATTCCAAATGGCATTCTCAGAAATCTGTATCTTCCAAATGGTGTACTGAATGTGGTTAACAATGAAGATTTTCTGTCAAGCAAAATTTGCCAAAAGGCGCTTTTTGCATCTAAGACAGAAAAAAAGCTGTGGCATTTGGCATGAGGGCAGCAACCTTGTCAACTGTGAGCATTGGATGATGAGGCCTTTTTAATGCTTTGTCTAAATTTCTTGGATCAATACATATTCTGATATCATCTGAGCTTTTCTTATGAGCTACCACTATGGAGGATACCCATTCAGTTGTCTCTTTTACTGGACAAATTACTCCTAGCTGCACCATTCTGTCTAGCTTGGCTTTGGCTCTGCTCTGCATAGCTTCTGGATCTTTCCATGTTGGTCTGATAACTGGACTCTCCTCTGGGTCTAACTTCATGGAGTACACAGCTGGTAGTTTGCCTAGTTTGTCTGCAAAAATATCAGCATACTCAGAAAAAAAAGTTTGGGTGAAAATTGAGCTGTTGTCATTCAGGCTTACATGGTGAATCTCTTTATTAAGTGAAATTAGACCCATTCTCAAACTGTCTCTGAGGCCTAGAAATGAATGCACATGTCTCTTGACTATGAAAAATTGTTACCAGCAGAATAACATGAAAGCACTACTGAACCTTCGGATTGCATCTAGGGTAGCCACCTTTTCAAATGGCCAAAGTGGGACATTTTTAGTACAAACAACAGATTTTACAGGCCAACATGTACCCATGGTCAGTACAAAGGTTAGAACTTAACTTTTTTGCCTAAATAAAAGCTTATTCTTGTAGCATTTTAGTTGTTTATTCTGTTTCTTATAACATTTAGGTATTTTAGATACAGAATAACTGTTTTATGCAACTATTACATAAAATATAGGAAATAGTTTTGTCCTAAAATCTCAGGACATTTGCCATTTTTACAATTTTTTGTCAGGCACAACTGCTTTCTGTTTCTTATAACATTTAGGTATTTTAGATACAGAATAACTGTTTTATGCAACTATTACATAAAATATAGGAAATAGTTTTGTCCTAAAATCTCAGGACATTTGCCATTTTTACAATTTTTTGTCAGGACACAACTGCCCAAAGAGGGACTGTCCCTCACAAAGTGGGACAGGTGGTAACCCTAATTGCATCCCTTCACCACCATAAGCAACATGTTTTACACATTTTGTCAAATCAAGTTGTTTTGCAGCTTTTACTCTAGCAAATGTTTCTGCTGACAATATTGCACTTTGAGCCAGTATCTACTTTGAACTCTACGGGACTCACATTAACCCAGACAGTACAAAAAATGTCATTCTTTGCCCACAAATCTACTGTATTACAAGCACAGACACACCATCAACATAAAATGTAGGATTGCAGCTTTCTAATTGAGCAATTTGCCTCTTGGAATGCCCTCTTTTAATAAAATAACGTGTTTTATTTGATTTACAAACTCTTTTGAAATTATTCCACTTATTGCAAGGATGACACTGCTGACCAAAAGCTAAGCACTTTTCTCGTTTGTGCTCATGATTTCCACCACAATTACGACAGTTGACTATGAGGTTAGGAAAAGGCACATTCTTTGAGTTTGCTGACTCACTCTTATGCTTCACTGAACATGCTGTGAAATTTGTTGAAAGGACGCAGGGTTTCCCAAGGATTGTTACAGGACCTGTAGCAGCTGCCATGTGCTTGGGCCTGTTTCTTTTAACCACATGCTGCATACTATCAACATGAGCTTTGTCACTGTGCCTTCCACTGCTATACTCATTTGTAAATATATTTGTGACCCTTTCTGTAGGATCGTATATCTGGCAAATATCCCTGGCCCTATTTAACATTAAATCACTGTCTCAAAACAAAATCTTTCTCACTTATCGTTATTAATACTACACACAAGCCTGTCTTTTATCAACTCATCTGTCAAATCACCAAATCTGCATTTTTTAGCCTTGTTTCTCAATTAAGTTATATATGCTGCAAAAGTTTCACTAGGCTTTTGATCCCTTGTGCAAAATAAGTGCCTTTCCGTTGTAATATTCATTTGGGGGTTACACATTTCTCTAAATGTATGTTTTAAGCACTCTGAATCTTCCCTTGTTTCACCTAGCACCACTATATGGTGGTCTTCCCTCTCCCCTGAAAACACAGCAGGTCCGTACACAAATGAACACTCTCTTTCAGTGGCCTCAGAACAGTGTTGTGCTAGTTACTTATAAAAATAATATGTTACTTTTACTAGTTACTTTTAAGTGAAAGTAATATATTACTATTATTTATTACTTTTCTAAAAAAGTAATATATTACTATTGCTAGTTACTAACTAAAGTAACTTGTTACTGTTGAGTTACTTTTACACAAGTATAGTTTATCAATTCTCATATTCAGATTTACTCACACAGTACTTATGTGTGAGGAATACATGCTTACTACACATGAATTTGAGTGTATTAAAGTTGTATACACAGTGTTACAATAATGATGAGTAGCATTTTACAGTTTACAAAGTCCCACAGACTAGTCTTTATAGTCTTAGAGTCACAATTTAATACTTAAATCAAAGTACACACAGCCAGCAACACAAGCCCCATAAGTTACAGCCCATCAAATTTTCAACAACATGCATTAGGGTAATCTGCTAAAACTAATGCTGAGGATGCAAAAATGCACATGAAGCTTTTCAGCTCTGACTGTAGGACATCCAGAGCCATTGCCAGGTGCTGCAATGCTTGCACAAACTCAGCAACAAAGGTAATTTCTGGAGGCCTGAAGATGGCAATTCCAATCTCTTCACATATCTTATTTAGCAAGCCTTCACCCCATGTTACAATGAGGTGAATAATTTCCATCTCGTAGAAAGTGGAATTCCATCGTGTTGCACTGGGAATAATCAATCCCAGATCACTCTTATTTCGACCCACCTCAGCTTGGGTGCTGTGACTAGTCTTGTTCCAAGCAGCATAGCATTTGGCCATGGTGCTTCGCATGATCTTTTTTATACTGTGCATCATTACAAGCAGATTCAGCATCATGCACGGCAACTAGATTCAATGTGTGTGCTGCACATCTCAGATGGGGAGGCAGTGAATGGGTGTTCTCATTTTGCCCTGACTGACTCAGCACAACTGTCATGCTGTTGTAAATCCTCATCTTGGGACAGAATGCTTGTAGTCTCAGATCTTTTACATTCCGAGAAGACAGTAAAAGCCTTTACAAAATTGCTACCATTGTCAGTAATTGTTGCACACACCTTTTCATCTATCTTGTACTTGATGGGAATCCTCTCAAGAGTTGAGGGTCTATATCAGAACATCAAAGTATTAAAACTTCGAATGTTCTGATATTGAACATTATTCAGTGAATGCTAGGAATAGCAAAGCTGCAGAACAGCGAATTCTTTCCTCAGGAAAGAATTCAGTTGGCCGTTTCTGTGGCTTTGCTATTCTTAGTGCTGTGGTGGAAAGTTATGGGTTGGGTTCAGGTAAGTGTGCGATTGTTTGTATGTTAAGGTTAGGGGTGGGTTAAGTGAGTTAAGGTTAGGGCGTGGGTTAGGCGTTTGTGCGATAGTGACAGACGTTAGGGTTAGGGGTGGTTTAAGTGAGTCAGGGTTAGGGTGCGGGTTAGATGAGTGTGCGATAGTGACTGACCTTAGGGTTAGAGTTTGGGTTAAGGTAAGTGGGTAGATAGTAGTGTATGTTTAGTTTAGTGTAGCGTTAGATGTAGGAATTTAAGTGTATGTGTGTGGTTGCTGTTTGTTTGATGTGCTTGTGTTGTGTGTATGTGCTACATAGCAGCGAATTTTTTTCCATGGGAAAAAATTCACTGTTCTGAATGTTCGATATTTTCATGTTTAGATATTTTGGGGCCGATGAAATAGCGTTCGCTATTTTCATCTATCGATAACGTGATATAAATGCAGAGATGATGCTGTGAGATCATATGTATGCCTCCCCTGTAATCTGCAGCATGACAAAGCAGCTGACTTTCTTTGAAGTTTGTCACAGTCGATCTAATGGTAAGTGATACCAAATAAACTATGATT
The DNA here is from genome assembly GCF_019279795.1 of Protopterus annectens. Lineage (NCBI taxonomy): Eukaryota > Metazoa > Chordata > Ceratodontiformes > Protopteridae > Protopterus > Protopterus annectens. Next base: position 180,219,546 of record NC_056728.1, read on the forward strand.
CTGATGGGTCCATATGTCAGCTGTAGTACAAACAGTTGAAATGCTTGCTAAGGTATCCATCAGATTCTCTTTCATATCACTGAACTGTTTCTCCTCTAATTCAACGAGTTTTCCTGCTTATGACCACCTTTCCTGGCTGCAGGCCAGTTACAAGGTTGATGAAGGATGGACGTTCAACACCGCTGAAACACTGCATGTCATTCACCACAAAGTCAATGATCAAACTATCCACTTTAGACTGTGTGATATGACCAGAACTAATGGCTGTGTCAGTGATTTCTTGTCCAACTTGTCAGCACCTGAATCAGCTGCTAACTTTTTCAGACTATTTAGATTTCCAATTCCAATAGGATGTGATGTCTGAGGATGCTGTTTTAAATTTGCCATACTGTTTATCACAGTTCTGTAGGGCTTCTTTGCCAGCGGATATAGCTTACATTTCACATCAGTGTTTTTTCCATCATTCTTAATTAGATCAAAGAATTCTGTGTACACGGATCGTTCAAATGAACTTTGACTTTCCATTTCTGATTGAAAGCACTAAGCAGAAAAATAAATGGATGCGCCTGGAATGTATATATTGCAAATGCAAACTATGTTTAATTTTTCTTAATTGAAGCTTCTGTCAAAATGTGGCTCTGACTGGCTGAAGCTTAAAATAAAGGGACTACCAGAAAAAAAAAAATTTAAAGTTAACTGTATAGAACTTTTGTTTTTGAAAATATGAACCTGCAGTGAATAAATTTTATTGTTTTTTTAATAGATGAATAAAACACTTTTATATCTGAAACACCTAAATAGTATATGGAAGAGCATAAACAACTGAAATGCTGCAAGAGTTACTTTTATTTTAGCAAAAAAAAAAAAAGTGAAGTCCTGTCCTGTGTGGAATGCTCCCCAATCAACCTTAAATGAATTCACTGGCCTGCTTTTCCATATTGAACAGCTTTGTCTCTGTTACACAGCTTTTAATTGGTTCGTATAAAGCAATTACTGCCAATCGGCATTGAGGTCCCTCCCAGATCAGCCTCTCCTGTGGCACCCCCCTCAAAGCAGCCCCATACCCAGCAATTCCAGTGTTTCATTACTTGGCTATTTCTCCCCAGTTACCATAAACACTGTTCAAACCTGTCATTGTGCATACTGCTTTATTTCTTACTTCTACAATGATTACAGATATTGAAGTAAAAGAGCACAAACACTCATAACCATTTTATGCAGTCTCACAGTGAAAATAGACTTAGCATGACCACGTTAACTTCTCTTCCCTTGAAGCTCACATTCATTGAAATGGCACTAAACTCACATTCAAAGAAAATGTATCTGGCCAGTGGAGGACAGCCACACAACAAGCCACTCTAATACTATATGCAGAGGATTCCACTCTCATTTGGACATCTGAAACATAATACACCTCCAAAAAATTACTCGGGAAGATTTAACAGCCACTGAAACATGGCTTTGTGGCTAATAGCTCAAGCTCAACCCAAAAAAAATCTTTCTGTCATTAAAAAACAAAATTTAAAGTCTTCTCTTTCAATAATACAACTATTGAAGTCACTTCTCATAGCAAATTATTAGGGGTGACAGTAGATGATAATCTTACATTCAACCTGTATATACCAAATTGCATAAGAAAATCTCATCAAAAACTAGGAATGCTTTACAGAGCCAGAAACTTTCTCACTGACACAATTAAAACTACACTTGCCACTACTTATCCCTTCCCCACACTTTTTTATGGTGCTCTCATCCTCACTAACCTGCAGACTTCACAAAAATTAAAACTTGAACAGTGCAATAATAATGTTACTAAATATCCATCAAATACCCCTTTGAGAACCCACCACTGTACAGCACTAAAAAACCTAAATTGGTTAAAACTGCCTCATCAATTAACATCTACACAGCTTTTTACCACCTATAAAATTATCCAGCATCCGTCTGTCTGTCCAGGACTAAGACACTTTATACACAACTATATTCCCAGTTGGTGATTGAGATCCAGTGACCAAAACCTCCTGCCTGTTTACAAACCGTACTTCTTCATCCTCATCCCCTTGTCCTTGTGACCATCAGCTGTTATTTTCCATTCATCTTTTGTGGAACTCAACTACCGTGCACTTCAGTCTTCACTATGTCTTTTGAGTCAGCTATGTTCGGTATTAGTTTGAGGAGAGCTTTTCAGTTTCCAAGAGTCCAAAGACATCTACTTGCATAATGTAAAATGACAGAAAGCTGGAAATAGCTTAAAGCTCAAGCCAATACTGCTTATTTTACCAGAACAGTTATCTCTCACTCCCACCAAGTTTAATTATAACACGCTCTTGTTACAGTTCACACAGCTGGCCAAAGCTAACTTTTTATTTTAACTTAGAAAAGTTGCTAAAACACAGAATTAGATGAGCAGTGCTGATGATGCACTTAAGAGCTAAGACAGATAACAGTGGATGCTGTAAAACCAAAATCAATTTAAAACTGTAGCTTCAGATTCAGAGGAGAAATATTTAAAATGCAGAAAAATAAGAACCCACTCAGAGCTGATTTAAATTATTCTCTTACAGTTTTATGATCATTTATTAGTTTGGTGCATGCATGTTTCACTGTCTGAAATCTGTGTGGCAAAAGGTTTTGTCAGTAATTGTTATTGTGATATTTTGCAAATAATCTTGCATATACTTTATGTAAGAATAAGAAAAATGAACATACAACTAAATCTGACTACTACTACTGTGTGTGTGGCAAGCAGTAACAGAGAATAGTTTCTAAATAAAAATGCACCTCAAGCTTTTTAAAGTTTTTGGTGAGTGAAGGCTGTATAACAGTTGAAGAAATGCACTGGAAATGTGGAGATGTGTTAACACTCTAGGAAAGAAATGACACATTCTGGCAGCCTCCATTTTAATTTCAGGGTGGGACAAGGTTTTATAAATACAGATATACTGAACCATAAAGCTATCATGGATAAAACAATGCTCTTAAGTGAAAAGAAAGGCAAAGACTATGAAGCATATATCAGAGAGCATTACTGGAGACTGTACTGCTCCTATAGTAAATATGATACTTCTGAGTTGGGTCAAACTTATAACTGTAAACGTTAAGTTCACTCAATGGAGTTTGAGGAAATAGAGGGGTTCCTATTACATTCCTATTACATTGTTGAATCCTTGAAACTTCGAACCTGAGAACATCAAACTCAGATGTTCGAAGTTTCAAGAATTTGAAATATAAAAAAAATAAATAAATAAATAAACTAAAACCTACCTAACTGTTGCAAGCAGGAAAAAGAGAAGATTTTCCTTTACTGCACTGTAGTGCGATCTTGGAATTGGTATATTTAAAGAGCGGGGGGTGCAGGGGGGCTTGCTTCTTTGTTTTTATTTTTTTTAGCGTTATCGAAATTCTGACACTTCGAACATAAGGGTTCAACCTTATGGTGTTCGAAGTTTCAGGACTTCGATAACATAATAGGAACCCGAAATAGAGCACTAGAGAGCTTGGATACATCTGCAGCAGTGGGGGTACTTTGTGAGTTGGGGTAGTAGTCTATGTAGGCAATTAATTTACAGAAGAAGTAAAGTAGGGAATGCATACTAATGTGGTTGGGCTTGTTATTGATTGCCAAGAAGACAAAAGAAATTTGATGTGACTATCAGGTTGAGAGGATTGAAGATGGATGGCAAAGAGTGAGTGAGAATGTGTTGCATGAAAGGGATGTAAAGGTGGTAAGGGGTAAAGTTTGTGATGAAGATGGACACTGGAGTTATATTTTGCAGTGTAATGAGTAAACAACAACAAAAAAGTAAATTATTTGTGTATTTAGTTATTTTATTCTGGATATCTGGCCACTTATTTAGTCTACTTGCCACTTACAGTTCCAGGTATGGTTTAGGTGCGATTTTACAGCCATCTTAAAATGGTTAAGCATCTGCAATTAGGCCTTAGTGAGATAGATAAGGTATCTAAGAACATGGCAGCACACATCAGTGGTAGTTTTTTGATTTTTACCCTGATGAAAAATTTCTGTGACAGTGTGTCAGTTCTCATTGTGTGTGTGGGGGGGTTCTGCTGTATCACAGAAGGAACTGATGGTAATTTTTGTGCTGCTCTTCCATTAAATGAAAAACACACTGTGGAATCTAACAGTGCCAAAAGCAACACCAACAGTGAAGCGCTTTCATTGCAAAACATATTGACACTTCTTCAGAGCACATCTTTTAAAATGAGTGGACATTCAATTAAAAAGCTTTATAAAGTCTAGGAAATCAAAAATGTTATAGTCCTTGTTTGTTTGTTACATTAGACCCAAACTTGAGTATGGAATAACAATATGGAAACCTTATAAGAAAACAAGCATTAGTGAACTGGAAAGAGTACATTATAAATATACCAGGGACATCTATGGATGTGAACATTGAAGTTATTATGAAAGACTTAAATATCGGAACTGGTCCAGAATCTCTTATAGACATCTAAGTGGAGATCTTATTCAAGTATAATGGGCATTTATAGACAACTACCTCTTGGAATGCTTGGGGTTATCAAAAAGTAGAAGGTTCTGTTGGAATGAGAAGTGTATTAATTGGTTCTCTGACAGAGCAGCTGATGCATGGAACAGACTACCAAATTACATTAAAGCAAGTACTAGTTTAGATATTTTTAAGAAAAGCCTGGAACACTTACTATGGGAACAAGTGTTACGGTTTCTTGGTAAGCTAGAAGAGCTTTTAATGCCCGTGCTTGAAATATTTGTAAGTATGTATTTATGTAATTACACTACAGCCCATGGATTCCTTAAATAAACACTACAGAAAAATCAGTGACTATAAATGTTTCACATTAAGTAAACATTATTAATAGTCAACAGCATTTAATAACAGTGCAAGAAAACCTAAAAAGGCAAAAATTAACATACATTTAGGGAATGTTTTGAAACACACTATAGAACATTATGTAAAAAAAGGCATAATACAAGAAGCTTGTTTATGAAGTTACATTATGCATTATTATAACAGCTATCAAGATCCAAAACAGCAACACCAAGACAATGGCTATGAATAAACTTGATATAGTGCAAGAATCGTCAGTGCAACCACTGAAACTTTGTTGAATCCTGGGGTTTGATGAACATGTTGGCACAAAATGCATTACTAGGCTAATGAAGTAATATTGATAGTTGATGGGTCCTAACTGTATGATCGCATTTGTACACATAATAAAATAAGTTATGAAGAAGTTGTGGCATACTTTGTGAATTCAAAGGGAAAAAAGCCAAACCAGTGAAGTCAGGAAGCAAATTTAATCTCCAACAAAGTCACAAAGGTAAAAGCATGTAAAGCTTTTAGGTTAGAACAACCCTTCTTCAGTTGTTTGTCTTTTCGGCTTTTCCCGGTTAAGGGTCACCACAGCGGAACTCCGGTCCGCTAATGATTGGCAGTAGATTTTTTATGGTGTCGAGTTGCCAGCCCGACACCCAACCTTCAGCAAAGGCACTCCCATTCGTGCATGCCTTTTGGAGTCCACTCGACCGCGGGGAGGACATGCAGACTCCACACAGAAGCAGTGCAGTGGATAAAAACAATTGGGATATATGCAAATAACTCTTTAGAGATTTCAGGTGTTTCAGCTAAATGGCAATTCCAAATGTCCATGACTTTTTCTTTTACTTTTAAGTCTATTTATGGACAATTTCAGCCAATAAAGAAACACCCTCTAGCTGTGGACATGCATGTTTCTGCCTTCTTATGGCATCATCAGCGCAGCATAAGAGGAATCTTTTATATAAAACACATGGCACAGCCAGTCTATCAAAAATAAAACATTAATTAACACATTAATTGAATTAAATGAGTAATGAAAAAAAAAACAGATTTTTACAAGCATTGACTGGGAATCAAACCCAAATCTCCTGCATGACAGGTAAGAGTTCTACTACTACATCTCTCATTTAACATGATAGCACATATTACTTTATATTCTCATCTGCTTTTCCTTTAGAACAGTTTTAATATTAACTGCTGTATTAAGCCTTGGATCCTTATCTGCATTAAGCTTCAAGATCCATCTGTATTCTGCAACTTCCAAACTATTTTGAAAATCACCACCACTTACATTCAGATACACTACTTGAACAACCCTAAATCCAAACGTATGGTCTAAGCCTTTCTCTAAGCAGGGCTTTGCCAGGGCATTGGTCATAATCTTCCTTTTTATATCAGAAACATGCTCTGTTATTCTTTCTTTTAATCTCCTACTACATTTTCCTATATAGAATGCAGAGCAGGCTAGACAAGCTGCCAAATAAACTACACTTTCAGTATTACATGTTGCAAAGCATTTAATTTCAAACTTCTCCTGAGTTACGGGATGTATAAAAAGCTTATCTTTTAAGCTAAACTTGCAGTTTGTGCAATTAAAACATGGAACAGTACCAGCTTTATAATTATTTCTAACTATATTGGTGTTCTTTAGCGCTTTAAAACATAACTGTTATTTAAGATTTCTTCTTCTTTTGTAAGAAAAAGATGGGGCATTACCCAGTATGTCTATCCGTTCCGGTTGGGCACTTAGAATAGTCCAGTTATTTCTAGCTATATTCAGGACACCTTTTGTCCTAATATTATAATTTGTTATATAGCTTATATGATTCTTCTCTAAACTTGGTTCTTATTGTGACTCTGATAACCATTATATGTAAAATAAGGCTTAGCTGAAAACTGTCTCTCATTGTCTACATATTCTTTAATATGCTTTAATAATACTTTATCATGTTTTCTTGCAGTAAATTCCTTATCTAGATCTTTAACCTGTTCATTATAAACATGATCGTTAGTATTTAATCTACTCCCCCTCAAATATTGACTTCTGACTATGCCTTTAAATATATGTGGGGGATGCATACTATTTTTATGCAAGAACCTAAGAGCCTGTACATCTTTCCTATATATCTTAGTTTGCACGCTATCGGCTTCCTTAAATAAACAAACACCAAGAAATACAATTTCTTCTCTAGAAAAGTTCATTTTAAACTTGAGGAAGCCAGTGATGTGCTATTAAAATATTGTACAAAGGTTCACAAATCTTATTAATTTTCTGTCCACACTAAAAATACATCATCAACAAAACGTGAATAAAAGGCAATATGTGAAGAAAATAAATGCCCATTATCAAAAATTAAATTCTTTTCCTAATAATCATGTGTTAAGTTGGCATATGTATTGGCCATGGGAGTACCCATGGCCACCCCAGATATGAGATGATATAATTGTTATTCAAACATACTAACATTATTTTCAAGAACAATTTCAAGCAATAAAGTTTGTCTCAATCTTCCTTCCAGTATATTCTCTCTTATTACATAAAAATTGTCCAATAGCTTCTATGTAATACTCATTAGGTATAACAGTAAACAGTGAGACTAATCTAGAGTTACAAAGTAAAATTCTGTGCATTTGTTAATCTCATACCATTTATAAAATGTATTCAAAAAATCTCCTGTGTCCTTTATTTAACTTCTTTTTTCTTTTAAGAAAGGGCTCAACATATGTTCAATATATGCCAAAATGGGTTCAGTGAGCCAACCTATACCTGACACAATAGGCCTCATAGGTAGAGTCTGTAAGTTTTTATGGATCTTCAGACATTCATATAGAAAAGGGGTCATTGGATGAGGGACTGATAAAAAATTAAACAATTCTAAAGAGAGATTATTAGCAACTTGCTAGTCACAGATAAAACTATTAACTCTATGAATAATACCTTGAAGCATAGCAGAATAAATTTTCTTAAACACATTATCATCCATCAAAAATTCATTAATATAATTTTGCATACATATTCTTATCTAAAATAACAATAGCCCCACCCTTGTCCTCTTGTTTTATCACAATATAAGAGTTTTCTTTTAATCTTTGTAAAGCATCAAACTCCTGCTGTGTTAAATTATATTGCTTAATATGTTCATGTGTAACATACAGATCTCTAATTTGTTTCTCACAAATATTGTGAAATGCAGTAATTATTGGGGCACTAACAGGAACAAAAGTACTAGTTCATTTCAATGTATTAACAGAAGTAGATGTATCTTTAAAAATGTATTTCAAATTTAAGTTCCGAACAAATAGCTTTAAATCATTTAAAGTGTCTTCTAAACAATTGCTGTTACAAGGCACAAAACTTAATCCCTTAGATAGCAAGGAAATATCAGAATCAGTCAAAGTCAGTTTAGAGAAATTAATAATCACCCATTCATTGCTCATCTCCTGTTGTTTGATCAAGTCTGGGTCTCTGGACAGTTGTAATCCCTTCTGATTCCTTCTCCTCTCCCTTTTGGTCTCCCTCTTGAAGCCGTTCCTTTCCTGACTTCTATTTTTTCTGGTAACTGTAGTTTCAGAAAAGGGAGAGGTTGCTGAAAAACCTCACTATGTACTGGAGGGTTAGAACCAGTAGGAATGTCTCTATCCATCTCTTCAGTTCTTTGGTTAGATAAAGCCATATTTTCAGTATGAAGACCGGGAAGTTCGATATTTTGCCCAACTGAGGCTTGCCTTATTGCTACATAGAGTTTCTTGGGCAAGTATCAGATGTTTTAGCCACATAGGTAGGTACTAGGTTATTGGCCCTATGGCCTATATAAGCCTAGCCAAAAGGTACCCTGGCTTTCACCACCCAAGAAAATTATTTTTCTGTGCCACTGTTGAGCGGAGCCACAGAAGTGATCCCCAAGGTGAATTTCCTATCCTCTTTACTTACTTTAGGCCATGAAAACATATGACCATTTTGGAAATCATGACTGTCACCCTGTAGCTTATGTCTCTTTGTACGCTCAAAGCATTTATCATATTTATTTAGATGTCCTAACATTCTGTTATAAACATGAATAAAGTCTTTAAAGCATGATATTGAGGAAATAGTACTCTCTAGATCTAAAATATTTTTATGCAGTTCCCTCTCAATTTCGCAAAAAAAGTCATTCATGAGTCTCATGCAGTCTATGCTCAGTTTCAGATTAAGTTCTTAAGTCCAAATATTCTTCTAGGAATGAATCAATCTCTCTATAATCAACACCAATTTGATTCTTAGAAACAGGGGAGTAGGTAGCACCTTCAAGTAATATGTTTGTCATGATGGTGTTATAATCCTCAACATTAATTAACACCACTCCTGTCACCTTATCAAGTTTCATCACCTGGATATTACCATCACGCTTTAACAGTTTTAAAATATCTCTTTCACCTTTACTAAGGTTAGAGAAAAAGTTTTTGTCCTCATAGAACAATTTATAAATTTCTTCTGTCACACTTTTCTCAAAAACCTGAATAATAGGGTTTAAGGGTGGAATAAAGACACCGCGTCTTTTCATCCTGACCCGATTGCTGACATTTCCCTGCTCTTTGAATAATAAACCTAAATTCAGTTTTCTGGTAAAAAGCTTTAATTCAAAAATCATGACTGCAATGTCAACTCTACTGGTGGGAATAAATTTCAACCCTTTTAAAAATAGGGTAAAATAATCATTGGTGACAGGCTTGTCTGTATAATTATATATTTTAAAACCTTTGTAGCACCCATTTAATAAGAAATGTGTTTTGAGTGTTCTGAGTGATTTGTTTTATATTTGTAGCAAAAGAAATCATTTAAGCGAGTTTTAGTATCTGGAGTTTGTTACTGACCTGTTTAGTGAGGTGTTTGAGCAGTAGGGATGATCCACTCCTATATATTCCTCCAACTTTAACCAGGTGCCGCGTGGCTGTAACTCTGGATCCCATTTTGACACCATGTTGCTGCTGTTATGTGCATTAAGAAGACTTTGGGGCTTGGGTGTTCGTTTAAGTAGTTTATTGTATACAATTACATCAGGATGGATAGGAGGAGCATTGAACTTAAACTATCTAAATAACTGACTTACTGACTGAATGGTCACAACTCTGGCTGCTCACTCAAAATGGCACTCTTGCTTGCACATACTCACTACTTATATACACATGCTGACTCACTGAAAAGCTTCTTATAGGTATATCACACACACTGATCTACACAACTAACCATGAGAAAACTCTATTTCCATATTCTTGCTAGCTACAGGTCCCCATCATGAACCAGGAAGCTCATACATCATACCTGAAGTTACTAGAATCACTCACCATCCAGCCCGATACTATTCTCATGGGTGATTTTAACTACTCTTCTATTAATTCAGAGACATACACAACCACTAACAAGCAGGCCCAACTATTTCTTGACTTTGTAAATTGAAATGTTCTGGAGCATCTACTCTGCACTGCCACTAGGGGAACAAATATTCTAGATCTGGTACCTACGAATATGGGAGAGCAGTGCAACGTCCTCAGTGGTAAGATCAAATCACAAAGTGGTCTCCATTGAAATAAATGTAAAACTAGTCTCTCCACTTAACCCCAAAGACTTTAAGAACTTCTCTAAGTTTTAACCCTCATTAAGGGTCAGCGTAGGTAGTTTCCATGCTCCCCCAAATCCTGAAAACATAGAAACCTATGCAGAGGAGTATACAAAAGTCCTATATGACCATATAAACAGCAGCATAGGAACAGCAGTACCAGACTGAAATAAACTCAGGTCAAAATTCAGAAACAAGCCACTCTGGTGGACCCATGGTATTAATAGGTTGCACAACAATGGAAGTAAAATCTTTTTGAGAAGCAAGAGGGAATGTGCACAGCGGAGCAAAAATTCCCTCATTAGTCCAAAGAAGGGAATTAGGGAACTAGTCAAGTCTCTGAAAGCAGACTTTGAGGTAAAAATAGCCTCCAAAGCTAAGGATAACCATGTCTGCAGTCTTAAGGGCAACACCCAACAATGTGTAGAATTAGTTGTAGATGGCATCACCTATACTCAGCTGGAGGATGTAGCAAATCTGTTGGCCAACAAATTCAGCTCACATTTCACCTCCCCATCATCCCCAGTTCTGTCCAAAGAAACACCCTCCACCATTCCACTGCCAATTATTACTAAAGAACAGGTTGCCACTGTGCTCTCTAAAGCTAAAAGCATGTCCTCAATAGGGCCTGATATACCATGTTGTCTCTTAAACAGCTTAAATCAGGGCTTATCAGGCCCATTAGGATCTTTAACCACAGCTACCAGACTGGATTTGTCCCAATAGAGTAAAGGACAGCAACAGACAACCTTCTGCATAAAGAGGGACCATCTACTGACCCAGGAAATTACAGAGCCATAAGTTTGACTAGTCCTATATATAAGGCAATGAAAAGAATAATCATGGACCTGATAAATAATGACATAGGAAACCTCCAAACACTGGACCTGACCCATTTTGGCTTTGTCAAGGGCAGGCCATGCCTACTGAATCTGGTGGATTTCTTTGAGAAAGTCACTAAGGCTATGGATGAGGGCAAAACAGTACATACCACCTACGTCGACCTAGCCAAGGCATTTGACATAGTTCCCCACTTGGGTATTATAAACAGGCTCTCAAAACTGGGCATAAATCCCTACATTACCAGCTGGATAGCTATTTTGGCTCCTGGCCAAGAAACATTTGGTTAAAGTGGGTGAATCCAGATCCAGCAAGAGTCAAGTTACTAGTGGTGTGCCAGAGGACTCAGTGCTGGGACCATTCCTGTTCAGAATATACTTTTCTGAAGTCAAGGCTAATGTGGAGGGCCTCTGGATGACAAACTTTGCTGATGACTGCAAACTAGGGGCATTCACTGAATCCCTCAGTGATGTAGATATTCTTTAGGAGGATCTAGATCATATAAATGTTTGGTGCCAGAACCATGGCCTAAAACCAAATGTGAAAAAAAATGCATTGTCATACCCTTTGGGAAGTCAAATACCCCTGCAAATTACAACATCAATAGAAAACCCTTAAGAGTAAACTCAGAGGGGAGAGATCTAGGTACACAGATTGATAGTAGCCTGTATTTTGACCACCATATGTCCACAGTGGTGAGGAAGTCCTTCTATGTGGCACAACATACAAGTAAAGGTATGGCACCCAGATCCAAGGAAATTATAGCGTTGCTGTACTCATCCCTCATTAGACCAAAAATTGAGTACAATGTTCCAATTGGGATGCACTTGCCTAGGCACTTACAGCAGCAGTGACACCAGACGTTCCTTTCAAAGCAAATATATGATGTAAACAATATGTCCTATGCAGCCAGACTAAAAGCCCTATCCCTTTACTCTGTAGCTTACCAACTATTAAGGGGTGACCTATGCTGCCCTAAAAGGCACTTAAAAATCCAGCCCTGATGGAGCTGCTACACATTCTTAAGTCAAACAGCATGAGGGTCACCTGATCTTGGGATATAAACTTATTATCTGAAATAAAACATGCTGGAGAATCAGATATGCATCTCAGAGATTGCCCCTTCTTTGGAACAGGCTTCCTATTCACATTAAGCAGAGCCCTTCCCTGGCCTTCTTCAAATGCAGTTTGGATCAGTGGATGGGGCCATATATTGGGTAAAATCAGGTTATGTTGGCTAGGCCTGTAAGGGCTCTTAAGCCGTTAGCCTGAACAAAATACAAGTAATTGAATCATTCTAAACTCAAGGATTTCACTGCATTCCATTGCTGGATTTGACTAACAAACCGCCTCTCAGCACAGGAAATTTGGTTGTGCAATATTCGCAATGACAAAAATGCTGTTTTGCATGGTGAAATGTACATGACTTTTACTTCTCCTATAACGTCATGTAAGTAAATATCTATTCTGAACATCTAGTCCCTTTCTCATGCTTAGCACAGGTAACAATCCTAAACTTCATATCAGATTCCAAAAGAAATGTTGCACAGTTGTTAGGTAGTCAAACTCCACACCGCATAGTTTCCAACCAGTTTTTTCAAAGATTTAAAGTGATAAAAAAGATAAGCGCTTTCATCTTATGTGATGATAAGACTTTTTCAGATAAAAAATATATTCCATTTGCTAGATTTAAAATTCAAAGAAGGTCACATGATAGCTAAAAGCTCTGCTGTTTAAAGTCACAGTACCTAAAAAAAGTAATACTTTGTTAAAACTTTGTCCATTGGTATATAAAAGCTTCTTTTTTAAAACATTCTGATATTTTGTTTATTTACTGGTTTGTTTGGTGAATTCTAAACTTCATGGAAACCCAGTATAATGCAGCATACCAGGCTATGACAGTAAAATGCCTGTGAAACATTATTTATGGTATGCATTTGAGTATACAGGATGATGAATCAGTCTTTCTTCAGAACTTAATAATCATTCATGGAATGACAACAGGCTTATCTGGTATAACATGCCCCTAGAACTGCTCTCATTGGGGATACTAGTTCATCTCAGTGCTGAACTTGAGTGTAGCACATTGTTATCCTTCAACACATGGACTTCTGGTAATGCAGTCAGAAAATGTACTGTGCATCATGACTTAGAAGTTAGTACTTGTGCTTTGGCAACTCAGTGTAGTTATATTTTGGTCATGAGCTGCATTATCAATGTTGAGCAAAAGGCATGTACCTACCCCTAATGCAGCATGTCAAATGATAATGAAATGCTTGGAAAACTACAATTAGTTCTTATGTATAAAAGTACAATTTTCCTCTTTAAGACTTCTTGAAAGTACCTTAAATAAAATCATGATATGATACTTGGATACATTATGCACTTAAGACTGTCATTCTTAGTCATTTTATTTTAATGCAACTCTTAGTAGAATTGACACTCATATTTCCCAATTAACATATTAACACTAGAGATCTTCTTAAAGCAGGCCTTAATGAAAGCTATCTGCCTTCAGCAAGGGCAGGCTCATTGTTTTTAAACTAGCCACATGTTTGGATTATGAGGCATTTTCTCATTAGAGGGAACCCAGCGTATAATTATTGTTGCATATATATACATATATATATATATATATATATATATATATATATATATATATATATATATATATATATAAAATGAAAAGACAGATGTGTTCGATATGTAATAATTGACTGTCAGTTGATATGGTTATTAATATTTTCTTTTTTGCTTGATTCTTACGGGGTATGAATCTGTTGCTTGGAACATCTGCTTTGATTTTTTTTTTGTCTTAAACTGATTTGTACAGCATGACTGATGTTGGGGTGTATATGGAGCATTGGGACCCACACATTTTGAAGCACTGACAAAGCCATGCTTGGGTAAACTGCTGTGTGTGTTACTGCTGGTTCATGTTGTATGGATAAATGAATGGTATAACATTGCCACTCAGTGCTGGTCTTTGCCAAATTACTGTTTCTGAGCACTAAGGTGGTGGTTGAATTCTTGGTGTTTTCTTTTAGACATATGCATGAAGAACTCCAAGCTTGCTGCTGTTTGTTGGATGGAGGCAAACTGATAAGATGTCATTTTATATAGCCTCATTTCAAGATGTGATGTTTAAATCATGTGACACATATGGTGAAAAATACCTCTGCTTATAGACATGTTTTTGCAGGCTAAACTTGGCAGTGACTTAGAAATCTCTATTTGGAGACTGACCAAGCAGGTGGAAACGTGCACAATAATGACTGCAAATCTTTGTTCATCAAGGCATAATGGAATGTAAATGCATATGATAAAAAAGGAATGCTTCAACGTTTTAGGCCAGTTAAGCTTGAGAACATTTAAGACTTCAATAATGCGCTTAAGCCAATATTCCAGGCTCTGCTCTGTACAGAGACATTTTTATCTTATTTTCATCTCATCTGTATACACTGAGTGATAGCACAAGTGGATATATTTCACTTTTGATACATTCAGCATTAAAAGAAACCTGTAGTGTGGTGTAAACTCTGTAAGTAGTGTACTGAATGGCTGAACAGAGATGGAAAATTATCATAATAGATCCTAAGAGGAGCCAATAGTGGGAAAAATGGCAACACACCAGTAAATAAATACCAAGACATTTACAATCCTACCTTTTTCAAGTCATGATGGAAAACACATGGGTTTTCCCTGAAGAAATAGCTAGAGGAATTTGCTGACACTACTGACAACTAAAAATGAAATGTATGCCTTTGTTACATTAGTGAGGAAGTGAAATGTATTTTCAGTTCTTAAAATGTTTAGAACTGCTCTGCAAACTTGGTACTTGCATTTGACATCTATTTTATTACTGTTCTTCACTAATGCAGCAAGAGTCAATGAGCTACATCTGTATCTAACAACCATAAAGAACCTGTAACAAGAAAATGAAGAAAAGTCTAATTAGCGGTTGCAGTTTACAAGCCCAGGAATTACATTTTAAAATTAACAACCCAAAGAATTAGTGTAGTTCTTTTTCCTAAAGATTACTAATTTCTAAAGACATTTCATCTGTTACTGCAGACTACAGCTATGGCAAAAATGTTGTAGTATGTGATTGGTAATTAGAACTGGAATATGTGGTGGAACGTTCTAGTAAAAATGCATCAAATTAATGTTCCCTAATAGTGTTTTGCAAGCTTACACTCTTGAGCATAATAAATGCAATGTATGTTCCAGGTCAGCCATTATATTGCACCAAGGTGGCAGTGTTTAACTCCATATTATAAGGCAGATTTTCCAAATGCATGCAGCATACATGCACTCACACACACACACACACACACACACACACACACACACACACACACACACACACACACACACACACACACACACACACACACACACACACACACACACACACACGTAAGTATATGGATACATGGTATTTTGACAATACAGAAATAATTGAAATACTACTTTTATTCAGACCCTATGTCTCTTTATCTACAAACCATGTGTTGAAAAATGTGTAGACTCTCCAGGAGAAATTGTCCATATAAAGATTTCTGTGCCATTGAAGCAAAAAGTGCAGCTAAAAAGCCAACTTCTGGTCCCATTAAAACACATTTGTTGCAAATTCCACATAAACCTCCATTATATACAGAGCATTCATCTAGAGACACTCTTCCTTTCTGAGAATTCCTGTTCAAGAATGAAGACCTAGTTCTGGCGGTGACACAATGACAGTCTCCAAGACAATGAGCCGACTCCTCGAGAGCTCCACATAATGTGATACACAGGCAAAGCCCCCCCCCCCCAGGCTGTACTCAATCTGCCATGGCTTACAAGACCCCTCATTTTGCACCACAAAAAAATTTACACATTTGGTCTTATAATGGTCCATTATTCCACCATGCAAGAAGTTGTTCTGTAGCTAAAACCTAGTATTTCTTAACTGCTATCAAGGAAACTATATTATTTACTTACTATTTACATCATAAAATGAAATTAATGATGCGTTAGAGCTAAAAGTATTCATATCACAATAGCCCAAACTTTTGTGAATTCTATACAACCAAAAGGAAACTGAAAACAGCAGCTTTCTTGATTTTTAAAATTAATTAGCACAGTACTTTCCTGGTTTCATGCACACACACACATGCTCTTGTGTATGTGTGTGTGTGTGTGTGTGTGTGTGTTTGTGTGTGTGTGTGTGTGTGTGTGTGTGTGTGTGTGTGTGTGTGTGTGTGTATATATATATATATATATATATATATATATATATATATATGTATATGGATTTATGACACTTCCTCGAAATGTTGTAACAATGAATCTCTAATCATCAAAGGTAAATGTTTGATATCCCAAAGTAACCCCCAGAAATCAATGTTTGCTCTCCCTGTGTGTTTGTGTGTGTGTGTGTGTGTGTGTAGTGTATGCCTCTTCATGCTCCCTTATTTTTAAATACATCAACTTCAAAATCTCACTACAGTAGGGAAAATGCTAATTTTCCCAACATCGCTATTCCATGATCTCACTCCAAAAAAAAAAGCCACTACAGTTTGAATAGCTGTTTTTTGGTCAATTGTAATGGTTTGTTCATCCATTTTTGACAAAATAATGTGTTGAGGAAAGGAGAGTATCTTATTTCTGTATCATCACAGTCTATATCCCTCTTGGGGACAATATACCAGTCTTGGAAGATGTACTTTCCTGGACTTATGATAACATCCAGCTAGAAACAGTTATACTAGGTAACATGAATAAATCTTTTATGTTTTGCTTGGTCCATTGAAGGTGGATATCGATACAATTTGGATTGTTTTAATAGAAGCGGTGCAGTGAGGGCATGTTCATTTGTCTCAGTTCTTTTTCTAGTTTGTTTTTTGTGTTTGGATTCCTTATCAGCATTGCAAACTCCCCCCCCCCCGCCTTTACTATTAATCTGTTTGGTTTGAAGCAACTTATCTCCAACCCAAGATTCAACAACAACCATACTAGCCACTTCACACTAGACTGGATTCTCGTTTCTCACCACTCAAACATCCCCTACTCAGGTACACTCTCAATCTCACTAAGTGGCCATCTACCAAGATTTGCCAACAGGGCCAATACCCACCTACCTAACAAGCACTCCACAATAACTTTTAGAAATACCACTAGTCTTACCCAACAGGCACTCATTAATCTTCTGCCTGGTATTAACTGGTCTCCTCTAAAAGTCCCACCCATCAGTGATGCTGTGGACTACTTCAATAACACATTCCTAAATATAATTGCCAGCCTTGTCCCTCATTGAACAAAAAGATTGAGAAAAAACAAATCCCCATGGTTACACTAACTGCTTTGATCTCATGAAACAAAGGGACAATACTTGGGAAAATGGAAGCAACACAAAATCCAACAAAATATCCAAGTCTTTAAGACACTACGCAACAAAGTCACAACATTAGTGAATAAATGCAAACAAGCCTTCTACTCCAGCCTTCAATTACAGCACAAAAACAACTCCCCAAAAATGTGGCATTCCGTAGCTTCCCTTCTCAACCCAGGAACTAATCATGATCACTCTCCATCACCCAGCACTCCAGCATCCCAAAAAGCAGCAGAATTCAACAAATATGTTATTAAATCCATATCAGATCTACTGACTACCAAAACTAATGTAGGGCACCCCCAACCCATGCAAAAAACTAGCCCCACAAGCAAAACAACTCCAACAACAAACCGAGCCCAAAACTACTCAAATGACGACCCAAATAACCCAAACACCTTCTCCTCCTTCTTTAAGCCCATACCTATTTCTACTATTTAAAAGCTTCTACTCAAACTAAAACCCTGCTCTGTATCAGCTGATACCCCCCAATACCTAAAACTGGCAGCCAGCTCAGTGGCTTATCCAATCAGCATACTAATCCACAGATCACTATCAGAAGCAGAGTACCCAAAATATGGAAGATGTCTTACATAACACCAATTCATAAGGGAGGACACTCTACTGACATATCTAATTTCCATACAATATCCATTCTATCCCCTTATCCAAAATTGTGGAGAAATATATTTACCAACAGCTAATGAAATATCTACTCCACAACAATCCACTCCCTCAAACTCACCATGGTTTCAGGCCTGATCATAGCACATCCACTGCATTATTATCCTTCACAAAAACAGGTAATAAGGCCAGGGGCAAAGGATACCTAGCATCTGCCAGGTTCATGGACCTCTCAAAAGCCCTCAACACAATCTCACATACTTTACTACTAAACTATCAAAAATAAAATGCTGTACCATCACACTCCACTGGTTTCAAAGTTACTTTTAGAGACATATGCGAGCTCTCAAATGGTCCAACCAGCATTCACCCTTCCTAGAAAACCCCACAGGGGTGCCCCAAGGGTCCATCTTAGGACTCCTACTGTTCAATATATTCATCAACAATCTTCATACTGCCTCTTCCACTGCAACCCTAATCCAATATGCAGAAGACTCACCCCTGATTTGCACCGCACATAACCTCCCTGAACTTTGTACCAAAACCCAGCAATCCTTCAGTGCCACTGAATCATGGCCGACGAACTCCCGACTCTTTCTAAACCCCCCAAAAAACAAGATTGTAGTCTTTCACCACTCATATCTAATAACGGCACTCTCATATCTCCTGACCCAACCACCAAACTCTTAGGAATAACTATAGATAGCAACCTTTTTTTTTTTTCAAAAAACTTTTTATTGAATTTTAAAACATTGAAATAAAAATACAACAACAACAAAATTAAAATACATATTGAGAAAAAAAAATGAAAAGTTAGGAGATAATTATGATAACACAATTTTGTATGATAAATGTTTATATCTCAATGCAGTCTGAGAACATACAATAACTATCTACAACATATACTAATGTTAACCAAAGAATAATTCAAAGTAGGTATAGATCTAAAATAAAGCAAGTATGTAGATATAGAGGAGACTGAGGTCTAAGAATCCCAAAAGGAGAGTAGCCAACTATACACTATTAATAATATGTAGCACCTTTTCTATAGTTTTGTTGATTTGTGCCGACTTCTTAAGACTTTTCACTATCGTTTTCTGTGCACTGATATAAGTACAGGCTAGAACTTTAAAATTATTCCAATTCAGTTTAGTACGATCTAGCCAATTTTGGGTGATATAGAGTTTTATAAGTGAACATATGTATATTAGTACTTGTGAATCCAATTTGGAGAGATAGATATTTGGTATGTGTAGTAATGCAGTCTCCCAAGATAGGGTGGATTTATGATAACCCATTTTCTGTAGACAGACTTTTAGGGAAGTCCAAAGTTTATGTGAGTGATAGCAAGACCAAAAAATATGTAGAAGATCTGCATTAGGGTGAGAACAACAAGAACATGAGGCCGATTTATTAGCGTCAAATTTGTTAAGTTTAGAAGGAGTGATATATGCATTATTATTAATCATTAGTTGGGTGTAAAAGAGTTTTTTGAAAGGTGAGTATTCTAGTGTATTTTTAATAGCTGAGAGTTTCTGATTTATAGATATATGAGAATTGTGTTTGTTCCAATAATTGGAAAAGAGACAAATTGTATTATGAATTATCTGATTTATAAGATTATAATATTTAGATAACATTTTCTCTGGAAGCGTAAGGACTTGTATAACCACTTTATAATTAGTGATATCTGTGTTGTCTACTTTGATGTATAGAAACTTAGCATTGACAATATCTCTCATTTAGGATGGTTAAATAATTAACATTAACCTTAAGAATTTTGCGTATATTAGTGAGAGTTTCATTTTTGTATTGTAACAGATCCCAAACAGTGAGATCTTTGAGGGAAAGTTTGAAAGATTAAAAGAAATATTGTCTAAGTTAATATTAGGATTTAGATGAAGAGGTTGCATTAATTGAAATGTGTTTTCTAAATTGACAAGTTTTAACAGTTCTTGAAAAGCAAACATTTTTTGTTTTAAAGAGTTAGGAATTTTAACTTATTCATGACATCTAAAGAAAGAAAAGGAAGAGCTAATGGATTAATATTTTAGTTAAAATGTGTTGATACCATAATTTTGTCCAAATAGGGTATTGATTATACTTCTCAGTATTTATATTCAAAATAGATAATAGTTTATTGGCTGAGATAAAAATCAATATAAAGATGAAAAAAAGGGAAGACCAGTCCACCCTTATTTTTAGGAGAAATTAACTTAATGTAAGAAATTCTCACTGATTTGGGAAACCATAAAACTAGCCAGGACTTTATTAATTTTTGAAAAAAGATTTTGAATCAACTGATCCACAGCATTAAATTGAAATAGCAGTCTGGGGAGAATATTCAATTTTATTATTGCTGCTTTTGATAGAAGTGATAAATTAAGTAGTTTCCATCTATTTAAATCAAGTATAATAGACAACCATACTTTAGCTAGATTATTTTGAAATGTGGAGAGACCATTATGATTTATAAGAATCCCCAAATATTTAAAATTCTGAACTATCTGGAAAGTGGAATCTGGAAACAAATATGATTTGTGAGCAAGTGGGTTTATGGGGAGAATATGTGTTTTTTGAGTGTTAATCTGATATCCTGAGGCCTCAGAGAATCTTTCAATAGAACCAAGTAATTTTGATAGGTCTGAGCAAGGTGTTTGAAAGTATATTACAAGATCATCTGCAAAAGCCGACAAACAAATTTTAGTATTAAGAATTCTAGGAATCTTATGGAAGGTATTTTGTGTTATATATAATAATAAAGGCTCTACATATAGATTGAATAAAAAAGGAGATAACGGGCATCCTTGCTTTGTGCCATTAATGATCTTTATACTTTTGGATACTTTCTTATTAATATAAAGAAAGGTATAGGAATTTTTATATAAAATTTTAATAAAGTCTATATAAGAAGATGGTATATTAAAGCAAGACATAATGTGAAAAGAAAATCCCAATTGACCCTATCAAAGGCCTTCAATGATCAGAGCATACATTGGTTTGAAGAGAATCGATTGTCAAGGTATTATCCCATGAATGTCTATGTGACATAAAGCCCTCCAAAGAGATCAAGAATGGTAAGACATTTTTTAATCTAAAAGCCAGTAAAGAAGCTAAGATTTTGATATCAATGTTAATCAGAGAAATAGGTCTATAATTATTAGGATCAGTTTTTGTCCCTTTTCAAAATTAGAATGGTTTTTGAGGTGTTCCAATACAGGTCGGATATACCATAAATCATTATGTAATTAAAGATTTCAAAAAGAAGGGGTGAAAGCTCAGATGAGTAAGTATTAAAAAATTCAGGTGTGAAGCCATCTGGTCCCAGAGATTTACTAGTCTTAAGTCTGCTAATGGCTTCCAATATTTCTTTAATAGTCAACGGGGCAGAGAGTGTATTCTTTTGTTGATCATTTAACCTAGGAAATTTAATAGAGGACGCAAAGTTCACTATATGTTGTTTACTCCTAGATTTGTTTTCCTTTGAATATATCTCTGAGAACAATGATGTAAAGAGCTGCATAATTTCCAAATTAGTATTATAAAACTTGTTGTTATGTTTTATTGACGAAATTCTAGGAAGGGATTGGTTACCTTTAATTATTCTGGCTAGCACTTTAGAAGGAACCTGTGCCCATTCAGAGTATGTAGCTAAGAGCCTTTGCTCTGATATGGTAAGATTATGTTGATGCAAAAGCAGTAATTCTTTTTGGGAACTTAATAATAGATCATATGCAGAGGAATTAGGACACATTCTGTATTGATTTTCCAAAATCTGAATTTTTGTTTTTAATTGTAATTCTTTATTTCTATATTGTTTTTTAAGATATGATGCTTTGTTAATTAATATACCTCTAAGGGTTGCCTTACATGCAGCCCATTGTAAATCTAAAGGAATATCTGATTTGACTAAATTAAAATATGTTTCTTTCAATGTTTCAGTTATTAATTTATGTGTATTTTCATTTGAAAGTAAATTATTATTCAGTGTCCAACTATTGTATAGAGATGTATCTAGTGTATTTGAAGCCAAACTAATTCCAAGAGATATTCTAGAGTGGTCAGAAAAAAATCTGGGTTCGTGAGAGTAGCTAATTTTCCTATGAGTAAGGAAGTTGGAAATAAGAAAAAAATCTAATCTTGACCAAGACTTATAACATTTTGAGTAGTATGTGAAAAAGTATTTTCTGTCATACTGTGTTATGAGAGAAATAGGGTCTGTGAGGTTGAGGTCCATTATTATTTCTTCCAGAGCAATGGATGCTTGAAAATTATACGAGGAGGATCTACTTCAGTGTCAGGATTAATGATAGCATTCCAGTCCCCCCCTAAAATAAAATAATGATCTTTAAAAGAGGAGAGAATATTATAAATTTGTATAAAGAAAATATGTTGTTGTTCACAAGGGCCGTAAAGATTAAAAAATATAATTGGTTTATCAATGTTATGGAAACAGGAGATAATGTAACACCATCTGCCATTCACATCATATTTCACATCAGAAATAGTTCCCTGAAAATTGTTTTTAATTATAATGGCCACCCCACTTGATTTTGTACTATTACCAGCTGTTAATATCATTTTAATCCATTTCTTGTTTTTTTCTTTGTCAAAGTCTTCTCTATTTAGGTGTGTGTCTTGTAAGAAGCAAATATTAGCCTGTGATTTAAATAGAAGATGAAATAGTAGGGATCTCTTATTTTTATTTTGTAGTCCTCTCACATTCCATGAGTCAATGTTTAAGGTCATATAATTAAATAAAAATAAATATATAACATATATCTAAGGTTTGACAAAATGTATTGATAACTATAAACCTCAGTTCCTTATACTTATTATAATGTATCTTGATGTCTCCCAAAAGATTAATTTAGAGATCTTATAATATTCCTTCCCAAGTACCCGGTGCCTAACCACCCTGCTAGAGAAGAAAAATATAAGTGAATCAAGTAAGTGATTTTGGTTAACACTATCAATATCAATTGCATCAAATTAGCATAGTAAACTTTATATAAAAGCCTAACTAAACAAGAAAACATTATTATAATATCAAACATATTTACATAACTAACTAAATTCAAGATGTCCAACATACTCAATCCCTACTCAATTTAGTATAAATTTTAAGTGAAATAAACAGTAATTTAAAGAATTTCCTCAACATCACAATCTAAATATTAAAATGAAACAAATTTATATAAATTACCGTAAATGAAAAGTATAAGGAAGATAGATTTGACATTACCCCATACATATAATACCTTCTGGAAAAACTAGTATTGATTGTATCAAGCATAAATAATGTTTTGGTTATATAAGAAATAACTATATTATATAACAAAACGAGATGAATAAATTTAAGCAGATAATCATACAGTAAAATACATCATGCTTCACTATAGTGATATTGTGAATAACTATGACAGTAAAATCTAACTCACAGCATAAACATATGAAATGGTTCTAGAAACAGACGTGCCTGTACCTTAAAAAACACATTTCAGCTATCAATCCCAAAATAAATAAATGAGTCAGACAAAAAAGATAAAAAAAAAAAAACTGTAACACTATGAGTTGTATAGTTGAGACATATTTCTTAAATTTAAAAGAGCAGTTACCAAAAATTAAAGAGGTAAAAAGCAAGAAATCTCCCTCCATAACCAGCAAATTAAAAGTTTAGAGCTGCTGGGCTACTAACCACATTATGAATGTGTTTGTATCCATATTTTAACATCATAAGCAAACACACTTTACTAGTAAACATCTACTGGTGAAACCAAAATTACTAGAGTCTTACACAGTAGTTTCTACTTATCTTGTTGCATGTTACATGTATTTTGCCAATTGCATTTTACCTGCCTTTTAATCAAACATGTATGGCTTGTCACTGAAAACATTCTACAAATACCACCCATGCATGCATCTTCTACAGTGGTTAAGTTTTCAGAACAGATTCAGCATACATTTCCATGGCTTTTTGTTTGTGCTGGACTGTAACAAGTTAATCATTTGGGGGAATGTGTCTATATACAATATATTTTACATACTGACATAGGTATAACAAGTTAATTTTTAAACTAGCAAGAAATGTACTCTACAATTCTCCTGTATGCACACATAAAATTATTTAAATAAAACATTTAAGTCTGAATAGGAAGACAAAATTATTATACTGTACATATATATGCATCTATATCATGTTTCTATTACAACACATAACCCAAAATATATTTGTTAAGCGTTTTATCTAAGTATTCAAATGTGAAAATCAATTTACCTAAAATACCCTTATGTTGCTTCATACTATGCACACTTTACTTGAAAAAACTAATTATTTTACCAGATATAAAAAACAGTCCATATTGACTTGAAAATAAACTATTATATGCATTAAATAAAAATTGTACCTTGAAAATAGATGAAACAGAGCTATTTCTAGACCTATGCAGGCAATTTCCATCATTTCTTCCATAAAAACAAAACCACGCTAAAAAGAAAAAGTATCCTGTTAACAGCGGTTGACTAGAGCGAAGCGTGCCTTCTTAACTGAAGAATAGATCTGTTGTGTAAGCCCAGATGCCAAATAGAACAAAAAAAACAGAAAAAAAACACTTAGTTTAATGCATATGAGCAAGCAGATGTTTCATTCAATAGCCTGCTTTGAAACGAAAGTAGCGAGTGTCCTCTGCGAGTGATGACGTCACCGCTGAACTCCATAGCTTCATAGAAGGTGCGTGGCATAGTGAAACAACAGCTGATGAGGAAAACAGAAGATTTTTGCTCTGTACAACCTCGAGAGTCACAAAATCTCCGCTTATAACTGAGATAAGGCATTGTACTTATTAAAACTAAAAACATGTATGCTACAGCATAAAAGGAACCACAAGACTTATTTAAATACAAAACTGACTCTATATTTCTGAAGGAATATATTTGTTCACAATAAAATCAGAATCTCTTTTCTTTTTTTTCCTGTTTTCAAAAGAAAAGAAAAGAATATAATGTGTATATATAAACACTGTGTACACCCTAGACAAGCATAAATTGAAAAATAGATGACACATATTGTCTACAGGAACATATCATTTACAGAAAAAAAAACATCACATTTGTAGCCAACAGATAAGTGAAATATTAGGAGACTGATTCCGAAGCTTTTAAATGCTTTAAAAAAAACATCCTTTGCTCCCTTAGGATCAGAACACATAAACCTTTTTCATTAAATGTAAAGGACAAGGTATTTGGATAAGACATACGAAATCTTATCCTCTTTTTCAAGTCTGCACAATAGGGAGAAAGTTTTTGTCTATTTAGTTTTATTTGAGAAGGAAAATCCTGTGAGAATGACAATTTGTGAGATTTCCATAAAAACTGTTTTTTACTTTTAGCTGCTTGCAAAATTTGAAAAGTGTCTTGGAAGTTTAATAACTTGGTATAAATAATCCTTGGTGAAGAAGTATCTTGACTTGCACGTAATGCTCTGTGTGCTCTCTCTACAATTATATTTTTGAGGATGCTTCACAGTTTAACAATGCTTCAAAGATATTCTTAGTCACAGACAGCAGATTTTTATTATCATAAGATTCTGGCAAGCCACGAATAATAATGTTGTTTCTCGCGACTCCTGGCTTCTAAGTCTATCAGTTTAGTTTGCATTTCAGAAATAGCTTTATCTTTAGACTTTAGATCACTTTCCAATGAGTCAATTTTATCTCTAAAGCTGAGTTTCTATTTTCAATAATATCTATTCTGTCATTTATTTGCTTTAAAGTATTACTAAAGTCAGCAAATTGCTCTGAGAAATTTTGAATAGCATTTTGTATAGGTTTTAATGCTAGCTTTAGTTCATCTAAATAAAAATTTGAGTCATTCAAGTCTTTGTTACTTACTTTGGAAGTTTCAGGAGAATGTTTAGATGTTCTCAATCTTTTTGAACTGGTGTCTTTTTCAGGTGAGAGCACTGAAGAAAATTTGGCCTTCGTAGGCTGGGTCTCCATGGAGTCAGATTTAGTAGCCATGCCCAGAGATAAGATGCTGATGACAGAGTGACAGGTTCCAGGAAGATTCTGAAGCAGCAGGTAACCAAATCAGATAACACCACAAACTATTCTGAGGTAAAATATATCCCAAGGTAAGATTTCCGAAGATAAAAATATTCCAGATGTATGTAAAAAGATTTGTAGAATCTTTTTATGAAAAAAAACTGAGGAAAAATATTATTACAAAGTTGTAAAAAATTAGAGATGTTACAAATCTGTGAGGAGCTCAAAGAATAGGGACTAGTCTAGTCGGCAGCCATCTTGGAATATATAGATAGCAACCTTAACTTTGATACTTATATAAACAGCACAATAAAAACAGTCAACAAAAAATTGGGGTTCCGCTATAGAATCAAACCCTTTCTTACACCATTAGCCAGGACCGCTATAGCCAGAACTCACTTAATCTCCACTCTACTCTATGCTTCACCTATATACACTAATCTTTCAAAAATCAACCTCAATAAACTGGCAATTTCCTATAATAATATTGCTAGATTTTCCACTGGCTCTCCTTTTAAAACTCATCATTGTCTTAATCTAAAACAACTAGGATGGCTAGAGTTTCAAAAACAGCTTCTATTTCACCAGCTTGCTATTGCCCATAAGACCCTGTATCATCCCACCAATACTCTCTACTCTCATTACCCCTTACAACAATCTTAAGGATTTACGCTCCTCAAATAAACTACTTATTAGTACTAGCAGATCCAACAACTTAGCAGGAGACTTTGTGTTCTCTAATACTGTTGGAAAGCACTGGAACCTACTTCCCACTGAACTCCTATCTCTGTCCTCAATAACACTTTTTGAACAGAAACTAAAACTATTTCTTAGTACACATTGGTTATGCCCTTGTACTAACCCTGACTAACTCTTCTTCTTTATACTTATGAATACTCTTCACCTTATACTCTACTGTATTAACTACTGACTTATCCTTAATGATCCATATAGACCATGACATTTCAATTTAAATATATGTATGTATGTATATAGTAACAACTTTTTGTACATTACCTTTACTGTTTGTGTTATGTTATGCTCACTATTAGTATTGTACTTTTATTAACAACAGTTGTGTCAAGCATGTACTGTTGCAACATTCTTTATTATATTGTGTGTGTGTGTGTGTGTGTGTGTGTGTGTGTGTGTGTGTGTGTGTGTGTGTGTGTGTGTGTGTGTGTGTGTGTGTGTGTGTGTGAGTGTGTGTGTGTGTGTGTTGGAGCTTTTCTCCCCGGGCCTCTACTGAAAATGGACATGTATCCAGTTAGACTAGTCTGGTCAACAAATGTAAAATAAATAAATAAATAAATAAAATAAAATAAACTACCTCCCAGACCCAAACCAGTTGAACAGGCCACAACCCTGTGCACAATGATGCTATTAACCTAACACTAACCTTGTCATGCTTTTCAAACTCACTCTACCCGAGCATAAGTACCGCATGAATCACTATCACAAAGAGCAACTCACTCTACCTGAGCATAAGTACCACATGAATCACTATCACAAAGAGCAACTCACTTAACCCGAGCATAAGTACCACATGAACCACTATCACAAAGAGCAACTCACTCTACCCGAGCATAAGTACCACATGAACCACTATCACAAAGAGCAACTCACTCTACCCGAGCATAAGTATCACATGAATCACTATCACAAAGAGCAACTCACTCTACCTGAGCATAAGTACCACATGAACCAGTATCAAAAAGCACAACTCATTCTACCCGAGCATAAGTACCACATGAATCACTATCACAAAGAGCTTGCAAATGAAATCCAAAAATTCTGCCACCACTATTATGTAACCCTGTGTGCCTGCATTCTAAACAGATACTACTGTAACTCTATTAAACAGTAAAACTGTGCAACATGATTACAACTGTGTAACCATGTATGTAATCCTGCTACTATATCTATATATATATATATATATATATATATATATATATATATATATATATATATATATATATATTAATTACTATGCATGTAAGGTTTGTAACTCTATGAGTAACTATGTATACAGATGTTTTTTATACATGCTTTTCCACACCTATTCTTAGTTACTTTATATATTACTAAATGTGATAGATTTGGAAATTGATGTATAACTTGTGTAAAAATGTTTTTCAAAATGTGCTATTTTAATGTATAACTATGAGTAAATGTTGGAGCTTTCCTCCCTGGGCCTCTGCTGAAAATGGGTAAGATACCCAGTCAGACTATCCCAGTAAACAAATGTCAAAAAATAAATAAAATAAATAATACATTAGCCCTTCCAGCAATGTGCTACAACTGAAACAAAAGTTCAGGCTGCCTAGTCTGCTCTTGGTGTACTTGAGCCCCTCCAATTTCTGCTGGCCTAACCCGAGTTTATAAATATTGGAATTGAAAAGGATGCCATTTTTCAAATCTTTCAGTTTAGTTGCCCTGACATCCCTGATACTAGCATGCATGCATGCTGTGTAAGTTAGTTATTGTATTGTTTCAATAGTGTGATTCTTACATATAAGATATTAATTACTTGGCTATTTATTGTGATTATTGTGACTATCCAATGCAACTGTCCTGTTTATTGATTGGTTTGAGATGAATGTCCTGTAATGACTTGTTCTTTTCAAGTAATTGGATGTATTTGACTGTCTGCTGTTATAGTGGATGTTATCTGCTGTAGTCAACATTATAGTAGTCATGTCTGTTCCATATTTCACTAGTGTTATCATAGTTTTGTAATTTCTTGCTGTTATATTAGTATTATCTGTGCATTTATCTATCATGCTATTTGTTCTTAATATTTGTGATATTCCTCTTCTGTTGTTAACATATTGTATTTTAATTTCTTTTCCAGTCAGTGTGAGCCCTCCCACTTATTTTTCCCACCTGGCTTCATTTGCATTTAAACAGCCTGCTGTCTTAGTCATTCAGCAATCGTTCACTTCTAATCCAACTGTGGCATCTAGAACAACAGTTTTATAGCCTGCTTGTGTATGTAATAAGAACTTTAGTCATTATAATTGTGGAGGATAAAAAAGTCTTTTGTACATTATATAGTGTGTGTGCTGGTGTCAGATGCTATGGTTCAGGCCCCCCCCAACGTCCATTATACTGAACTGTCTTTGTAGAACTTGAGTTTTCTTTAAATATCACTGCTCCTGTATTTTTATTTCTACAAAAACTGTTTTTAACACTGTTTGTGCACTAACCTGTGACATTTTCATATAGCATTACATTTTTGTTTGTTCACAGTCTAATTTCTGTTCGCTCCATTCACTCTACAGGCTTACTCCGCTCCCCTTCCTTACCCCCTATTCCCAACCACCCCCACTGTCTCTACATTTATACCCTAATAGCCACTCCCACGTTCAAAGCATCCAATTGTCTGTGTCTCCACGCAATATCACTTAATCATTCCCCTCTTCTTCGCTTCTAATGTCACCCCCTCCCAATTGTAGCAGACATATTATCTCCCTTCACAAGCTAATTTCTCTACTAAACATTTCCATTTAGTCCCTATATCTTATACCCCTACTTTGTCCTACATTCTTACAATTATTATGTTCACTATATCTGCACAGCCTTGATTAATCATACTTCCTCTATCCTGTACTCTACCTTACCAGCCTCCCAAACTTCTCCTACCCCCTTCACACAACCTCTACCTATACCAAAAAGAGAATCTTTCTTCTTATCATGTATTTCTCCTCACCTCTATCAGCACAGTAATAATCTCCTTCTCAACAGAAAGCTTCTTCCTGATATTTCTAATACTGTCCCTATCGCTCAGATTCCAAATTCCTCTTAATTCCTATTGTTCAACTCCAACTCAAAGTCATTTAAAGACCTTTTATTCCTACTTACTGAACATATCTCACTTCTCCTTTCTGGTGACATACACCCTAATCCTGGACCCCTGGTCAACAAATGTACTAACTCAAACTTGCTCAACTTCTCTCTCTTCCAATAAATCCCTCCTTGTTGCTACAATTAATGCCCAAAGCCTGTGCACTAAACTACCCAACTTTCATAGTTAGCTCTCCCATAACCACCCTGACATTTTATCTGTTTGTGAAATTTGGCTCAAACCTCATTTGAAAGACTCTGAAATCATTCCCCCTAATTATAGAATCATACGAAACAAAACTCCCAAGGAAGGTGGTGGAGTAGCCTTACTTTTTTCCTCCTCTTTAACAGTCATCCTCTACACCAACCCTATACCCCAGTTTGCAAAAGCAGAACTAACTCTGGCCCTCCTAAAAATTAACAACCATAAAAGAATTGCATAGCTGCCCTATATATTCCACCTGGTAATAATATCCCTATTATTGAAGATATTCTGTCTTGGTTTTCATCTAACATACATAATGAAACAATACTTTTAGGTGATGTCAACACTAACTGGACTTCTATTCTCTCGACCAGTACTACTACAACTACTGTCTATTCAATTTCACCCAACTAATTAACTTTCCTACCAGACCTAATAAAGACAATTCTTCAGGCAGCATTCTTGACTGGATATTAGTATCTCACCCCAACAATATTTCAGACTCTGGGACCTTACCTGATTCCCCTTATGATCATCTTCCTGCCTTTCTATGTTTACTTTCCTCTCTCCTCCTACAACATAATTACATCTCATCCCTTACCCTCAAACCTTCTCTGACTGCTTAAAACATATGAACTGGAACCCTCTAAAACTCTTCCTGTTGACAATGCTTTTACTTAAATACTTCTTTCACTAACCTGCTAAATAGCTTTGCTCCTCCTAGTACTAAAGGGGTTAAAAACAAAACTACCCCCTGGCTCTCCAAAGAAACTATAACCCTTATGCATCTCCAAGATAAATCATGGAAGTACTACATAAAATATAAAACATCTAACTCCTTTACTGATTATAAACAACTCCGTAGAAAAGTTAAAAAAACAAATAGTTACTGATGATCATAAATCCTTCTACTCCAAACTTCAAAACAGTCACAATTCTAATCCCAAAAAATTCTGGAGCAGTATCTTTGCCCTTCTCACTCCTGGCAGAAATGACAACCTTTGCCCAGATCCTAACTCTCCTGATCATATTATTGTTGCACAATTTAACTCCTCCGTCTTAGACTCTATAGCCAAGCTCACCACATCTCCCACCAACAATGTATTAGCTTCCACTATGTCTTCTTCTCACAACTCCCCTCCCTTTACCCTCAAACCTATTCCTGTCAATACCATAAAAAACTCCTACAAAAACTAAAACCATGCTCTAATGTCCCAGATAACCTACCATCCAACTTTCTTAAGATAGCTGCTAATGGCATAACACTTCCCATCTCATCCTAATTAATCATTCCATTCAAGACTCATATGTACACCTCCTCTCGAAAAAAAGTCTTCATCATTCCCCTACACAAAGGGGGCAACAATACTGACATCCCCAATTTCATCCAATAGTCCTTCTCTCCTCTATCTCTAAGATTCTTAAATAATGCATTCACTTGCAATTTTTACCTTACCTTACCTTGCAGACAGTCATCTGTTGACCCCTACACAATATGGATTTAGACCTGGACACAACACTACCACTGCCCTTCTGTTCTTTCTTGATATCATCAACCACACTTGAGACTCAGGTAATATTGTATCTACCCTTTTCCTAGACTTATCCAAAGCATTCAATACCATTTCCCATAATTTCTTTCTTTCTCAGCTCTCTTTTCAACCTGTCTCCCTCTTCCATCAACTGGTTTTCCAGTTATCTCTCAAACAAACAACCAGCCATCAAGTGGAAAAATGGTATCTCTTCTTACCTTCACACTCCAACTGCTGTATCCCAAGGGTCTATCCTGGGTCCTTTACTATAACCTCCATCACCAAATTATACCAAATGTCAAATTCGATCAATATGTTGATGACGCTACTGTCATCTGCTTCCCTCCCAATCTCTCACTAAACTCATGCAACAAACTCAAACTGCTTTTACCAGCACTTAGAATTGGTTGTTGAACAATCACCTTGCTCTCAATCCATCTAAAACTAAAATCATGTTATTTACCCCATCAAAAACCACTAAAATTGACAAAAACTCCTCCTTGATAGTCACCCAAAACAAGGTCCCCATTAAAATCATTCCCCATACTAAGCTACTTGGTGTCATTATTGATGAACACTTAAAGTTTGACAGTCACCTACAAACTAACATCAAGAAAACCCACCAGAAGCTCAGAATGTTGTATCGGCACAATTGGTTCCTTACCCCTTCAACTAAGCCTACCCTTGCTGGCACTTACATCCGTCCCTCTCTCATGTATGGAGCCCCTCTCCTTACTAACCTACAGTCCTCTCTAAAGGCAAAACTTGCATCTTGCTACAATAAAATCTCTAGGTTTGCTACTGGCTCCAAGTCCTCTCACCATTTGTGGTTCCCTACACTCCTTGAATTGGCTGGAACTTCCTAACTATCTCTTTTATATTCAGCTTTCTACTGTACACAAACTTATATTTAAGCCCTCTAACTGCCTCTCCCTCTCCTCTAGCCTCACCCAGCATTTTCCTGGAAAATCACTCAGATCCAAAAATCAGAATGTCTTTCAAGTATACAAACCCACACTTAGCCCTTTTATTGTCATTTTCCCTAACACGCAAATGGAACTCACTTCCACCACACATCCGAACTACCCAGAGCCACTCTAGTTTTAAGACTTTGCTTCATTCCTACCTCTTATTTAAATGGGAATGCTCCTGCTCTCACCCTTCCTAACTTTTATCTATTTTACTCCTACTTTCCATTAAGCTTTCTTTCACAAATTCTACCTAGCACTTGCTATGTTCTTTCTTCTTAACACCTTCTTATAATTTATCTTACATTGTAGGCATTTGCATGTCTTGACCTACAGAATGCTAATTTATTCCATGTAATACCAGAATACTTTGTTATGGCATATACTACAAAATGCTTTATTTTTATTACCTTGTCAATCTGTTTCTGTTACTTTTAATTCATGTAATATTTTTATGAGTTCGTACTATTTTTATTCACTCTTGTAATATTGAAGCTTTTCTCCATGGGCCTCCATTGAAAAAGGGCTCATTTCGGCGCAATGGACTTTCCCGATCAACAAACTACAAATAAAATAAATAAATAAAATAAAATTCTCAAGTAAGGGCTGATGAAGTGCTGAAGCAATTATTTATCAACAAGTTGTGCTTGTCAACATAGCTGCTACCCCCCCCCCCCAAAGACTGGTGTGCCTGTGCAGAAACAAAACCAGTTAATTGACCAGGAGTTATATTTAAAGGCATTTGAGTACTACACCATCTCAGGGAATGGGAGAAAAGCAGACTGGGCAAAATTCCCTATTTCCAGCTGGCAGGAAAACCACAAAACAACTTATATGGATCTGGAAGAAACTGATTGCATGGACCCTGATAAACTTAGGAAAGAACCTTTGATCAGGGCTGATATAATTCCAAAAATGCAAGGAATAAAAGTGCAAAACTGAGCTTTTAATATGTACAAGCTGATAAGTACAAAGAGATGTGATTTATAGCATAATTCAAGTTCCATCTTGAATCTGACAACAGCAACAATAAGGCAGAAATATTAGAAATTTTAGTATTAGAGTTTAAAAATACTTGCCTAGGAATGTTATAGAATGCATACTGCAAGCTAATCCCGTACTGTAAGGAGCTAATGTTAGTAGAATGTATATTAGTTAATGATACAATGTAAAAAATAGTTTCTGTGCTTCTAAGGCTAAAAAATGTAGTAAAAACATCTACAAAACAAAAGCAGCAAGTAGTGTGTTAATTTGTAATCAATGTTGTTGGGGGTGGGGGTACTTTGCTATGTTGATTGCTAAAAAATGAAAGTGCTCCTGACAAAAATGTGAAAAATGAAAAACATGCTCCTGATTCCAGTAGTTTCATAGGTGTGTACTAAGCTAATGACAGCTAGGGCCTTTTTAAGCCTAGCCATACATCCCAAATCTCTGACATGTTCTGATACCCTTGTTAAGTATAAGCATGGGCTTGGGAGATGCAACATTTAAGACTGCCTGTGTCCATTAGAGATATAGATGCCAAACTAGTGATGAATTTGCTATTCCCTGTCCAATTGTTCAGGTTACACTTGGGTTAGGTTAGGGAAGAACTTTGCTTCACATGGATGGGGAGCCTGTTCCAGAGATGGGGAAGTTTCTGGGATACATACCTGTCTCTCCAGCATGTCCTGTTAATATTACAGGTAATGTTTAAGTCTTTAGAACAGGTAATTTGTTTTGCAGATATGCTGAAGGTCCATCAAGAAGATGTCCAACAATGCCTTGTATGCTAGGCATAGATCTACACACAACAGCCTATAGGGGACAGAATACAGGGGTAGTGCTTTGAGGCTGTCTGCAAAGGATATGTTACTTATGTCTTCTATTCTTTTAATAAGGAACCTCTGTGGATGTTCCAGTTTTTGGATGTGCTTGGATAGAGGGCATTGCATTCAATGATAGGTTTGATGAATACTGACTATAGTGGAACAATGACTTCCTTGGACCTAGATGCCATCCATTTATGAGTTACAAAACACAGAATGATTTCCTCACTACGGTAGACACATGATGGGCAAAGGCTGGATTATTGTTATGTGTATCCCCAAGTCCCTGACTACTGAGTTGACTCTTATGTGTGTGTTGTCAATACAATAATTACTAGGGATGTTTGACTTTCCAAAGGATAATATTATGCATTTCTTGGCATTTAGTTCTAGTCCATGGTTCTGACACCAGTTGTTTGTCTTTGTCAGCCCTTCCTGGGGAAAAAAAGTAGTGTCAGTGGGGGATTATAGGACTGCTCCTAATTTGCAATCATCTGCAAATTTGGTTAACCAGAGGCCTTTGACATTGGTCTTTACTTCAGGGAAGTAAGTGCCAAAAAGGAGTGGCCTCCAGGACCAATCCCTGAGGTACTCCAGTTGTTACTGGAGTTTTTGTAGGGATTCCCCAGTTCTAACTTCCTAGGTGTTATCTGTGAGACATTTGACAATCCACTGGGTGACATAAGGTTTTTCACAGTGGGGTATTGTGTTAAATTCTTTGGCTAGGTCAAGGTAGGCAATGTGAACAGTTTTGCCCTCACTCATTGCTTTGGTGACAAAGAAGTCCACCAGGTTGTGTAGGCATTACCTCTCCTTGACAAAAAACAGACTAGGTTGGTTCCAGTGCCTGGAGGTTTCTCATATCATTATTGATCATTTTCATGATAAGTTTTTCCATAGCTTTGCATTTGAGACTAGTGAGACTTGTGGATCTGTAGTTTCCAGGGTCCGTAGATGGCCCACTTTTGTGCAGAAGAATGACTGCTGCTCTTCTCCATTTGTGAAGCATGAAGCTTGTTTGGAAGCTGTGGTTAAATAGCAATTCTAGAAGGCCTGATAGGTCATGTTTCATGTTACTTAAAAGGATTCCTGAGATATTGTCTGGGCCCATTAATGCATTGTTATTGGTCTTAGAGAGAGCATTGAGAATCTGTTTCCTGGTGGTAGTAGGAGGAATTGTATTTAATGGTATTTCCTGAGGGAAGGTTGAAAGGAAGACAGGGTAATGTTGGAGCTAAATTAATATGTTAATAGGTTTACTATATCTTCTGGCTTAGTATTGGTGGCTCCATTAACAATGAGTTCTCCACTCAGTTGTGTAATGCCTATGAGATTGCAGACATAGCTAAAAAATGCCTTGTGGTTGTCATTATCCTTGGTCTGGGAAGCCAAATTTGCCTCAAGCTGGTCTTTGATAGACTTTATTTATTCTCTGGGTTATTTGTGTAGTTTGATGAGATTGCTTTTATCTTGCCGGTGCTGCACCTCCTAATTTTGCCAGTGTAGTGTAATAAACCTACAGCTAAGATAATTCAGCCAGATCTGTACCACTGTGATATTACTGAGCTATTGTATTTTAGATGGAAATAAGGTTTGAGCCTTATTTAACTCTGGGAGCATGATCTATCTTGCCAGTCATCTCGGCAGTATGTGTTTCTGGTGACAGAAAAAGGTATCCACAAATTCATAGAACTTTAGGGAAACTGTCACATCCTGTGGCTGTAATCCCTGTCTGGATTTATGATGTAATATTTATTCTCATTTTATACTACTGTGGAAAATGGGTTAGGGGGATAATCCATGACTCAGTGTCCCAGGCAGATACACACAAGAGAAAGAGCTACAGCTTGATATACCAATTTAGTATAAGAATGGGGGGTGGGGTGTCAAGGCAGTGGCACTCGCACAGAGATTCAGAATGAAAACCAGGATAAAGGAATTGGCATAGAAATGACCGAAAGATGCAGAATTGGTTGTGGTAGGGATTGGACAGTAAAATAATCCTTTCTTATCAGAAGCATGCCTCAGTCAGAGAACAATAGAGGGTCAAAACTATAAGAAATGTCAGTATAG
This sequence comes from Protopterus annectens, assembly GCF_019279795.1. Taxonomy (NCBI): domain Eukaryota; kingdom Metazoa; phylum Chordata; order Ceratodontiformes; family Protopteridae; genus Protopterus; species Protopterus annectens. The sequence continues at coordinate 180,256,274 of NC_056728.1, forward strand.
AAAATGGATATAAACTTATGTATGCACAGAAACTTAAACAAAATGTTTGTGCAGAAAGTGGGAAACAAAAAATATTGAAAGCGGTAGCGTTGTTGCCTCACAGCAAGAGGTTATCCGGTTTGATTCTTGGCTGGGGTGGCTTCTGTGTGGAGTCTGCATGTCCTCCCTGCATTTGTGTGAGTTTCCTCCGGGTGCTCCGGTTTCCTCCCATGTTACAAAGACTTGCATCTAGAACCTTTCTCCTCGGGCCTCCACTGAAAATTGGCTTTGTTCCAAGTCAGACTTTCCCGGTTAACAAATGATAAATAAAAAAATAAAAAATGAATAAAAGGAAAAGCACTTAAGTGATGACCATCAGCAGAATGACAGTACAGAAGGTAAAATAAATAGGAGAATGCAATCTTCTGAGCTTATTTTTTTCTGTTTGTGTAAAACAGGGGATGAAACTGAAAGTGATTCTAAGCAGCAATAATCTGTAAATCAAGAACAAGGGTATAACTGATGATACATTTTGTTCTGTCATAACATTTGTAAGGGATGAGCAACACATTGAAGGAAAACTTATACTAAGGCAGAGGGAGAACAACCTAAAATAAAACAAAACCCTGATGAGGCCAGTATTGATAACAAAAGCTGTTAATCCGACTTTTGTTTAGAGCTCCCCTTTATAGCCGAGGCAGAGCTAGCTCAATTAGTGCCCTCTGCCCATAATACAGACTAGCTCCCCACCCCCACAACTATTCAAGTGAAGAGCAAAAAGCAAATAAAAAATCTCTTCACATCTTCATATCATGGTAGGAAGCTGAATTGGTCCTCCTCCAACAATGCAGCCAGTGACAATCCACCAAATCTAGACACTCCGGCCCTTAACGCAAAACTTAACAAAAAATCTTCACATAACTGTAGGCTTTGTACAGTAATGTTAGAATCCACATACCATCAAGCTCTTCAAGTAAAGAGTAAGCAAAAAAAAAAAAAAAAAAAAAACCCTTCGGACCTCCACATCCAATTGGCTTCCTACACCAATGTGGCCTATCACCTGAAAAAAAACAATAAATACTACTATGTATCAGTGTAGGAAGCTGACGGGCTTCTTACAGTAAGTCATCCAATCCACAGCTCCCCTGCTGCCGTGGTTGTTTACAAGCTACATTTCTTTTTGAAAAAAAAAAAAAAGCCAAATTCAAGTGACTTTCTGTACTGACATTTCAGTACAGAAAAGACTGCCTTATAATCGTGCTCCCTAACACTTTGCACCTGGGGGATTTGCCCCCTTTGCCCACCCTCACTATGCTACTGCTTTTCAGGGGAAGCTGAAGAAGAATCTGCTTTACCAATGTTTTGAGGTGAAGGAGCTACACCTTCTACCTCAAGGCAGGTACTGATAAAAGTAATCCTGACATAATATACTTGCAGTTAATCTACCTAAACTTTAAAAGGATACAGTGGGAAGATGATACTTTAAGTAGTCTGAGAGAGAGACTATAACCAAAATCATCCTATACCTTCTTGTCCATGTTTGAGGAAAATATGTCCTTTCATTTAGACTACGTTAATAAAGGAAAGACATGCTACATCAGCTGCTAGCTCGAAGACCTTATAGAAAACTAGCAAGGATGCTCACCCCTATTTCCATGTTAGGAGGTCACCTACTGATGGGCAAAACTTAAGAGCATTTTTCTCCAAGGCAATGCCATTATACAAATTGAATGTTAAGGATGGTGGCAAAGAACTGATACTGTTACCCCCCAGAGTGTGTATCCCTAAGAAGATACTTATTGACCCAGGCACTCCCTTTTATGTCAGGGGTAGTGTAGGAACTGATACTGTTATACCCCAGAGTGTGTATCCCTAAGGAGATACTTATTGCCCCAGGCACTCCCTTTTATGTCAGGGGTAGTGTAGGAAATTATACTCTTATCCCCCAGAGTGTGTATCCCAAAGAAGATACTTATTGCCCCAGGCACTCCCTTTTATGTCAGGGGTAGTGTAGGAACTGATACTGTTACCCCCCAGAGTGTGTATCCCTAAGGAGATACTTATTGCCCCAGGCACTCCCTTTTATGTCAGGGGTAGTGTAGGAACTGATACTGTTATACCCCAAAGTGTGTATCCCTAAGGAGATACTTATTGCCCCAGGCACTCCCTTTTATCTCAGGGGTAGTGTAGGAACTAATATTGTTATCCCCAGAGCGTGTATCCTTAAGAAGATACTTATTGCCCCAGGCATTCCCTTTTATCTTAGGGGTAGTGTAGGAAATTATACAGTTATCGCCCAGAGTGTGTATCCCTAAGAAGATACTTATTGCCCCAGGCATTCCCTTTTATCTTAGGGGTAGTGTAGGAAATTATACTGTTATCCCCCAGAGCGTGTATCCCTAAGAAGATACTTATTGCCCCAGGCACTCCCTTTTATGTCAGGGGTAGTGTAGGAACTGATACTGTTACCCCCCAGAGTATGTATCCCTAAGGAGATACTTATTGCCCCAGGCACTCCCTTTTATGTCAGGGGTAGTGTAGGAACTGATACTGTTACCCCCCAGAGTATGTATCCCTAAGGAGATACTTATTGCCCCAGGCACTCCCTTTTATGTCAGGGGTAGTGTAGGAACTAATATTGTTATCCCCAGAGCGTGTATCCTTAAGGAGATACTTATTGACCCAGGCACTCCCTTTTATGTCAGGGGTAGTGTATCAGTTTTGTCACTGGTTTAGTTTCAAGTCCACCTCCTGATGGATTAGTACAAAGGTTAAGTAAAACTCTGAAATCTATGCTGAAGAAGGATATTGCAGTAAAAAGTGGGACCAGTTGTTGTTTGCAATTGGAGAGCAGTCACAAGCTTTAAGTGGGTTTACCCCGTCTGAACATTCATATGGCAAGCATCTTAGCAAGCTACATGGTAATGCTAAGGAAACTTGGGGAAAGGAAAAGGCAGCATTTAAAATTGTGATAAAGCATTATGCTAGTTTGCAGGATATATTAAAGCTGGTAGTGCCCATAGTAAGGAAGCACACACAAAATGCCCCAGAAATGCAACAAGAGGTCTACAAAAGAAGGCTCAAAATAGAGAATTGAATCCCATATCACGTACTAGTACTAGTACTAGTGCTTCCACTAAAAACACATTTTTGGTGAAATAAAGGGTCACTTGAGGTGATGGAAATATTTAATGTAGTTATCTGTGAGTTTAGACAGGAATGAGAGAAACAGACCCATACCTCACTTATCTGACACCTGGTGCCACTCTTCCACCTGGTGGTCTTCAACACAAAGATGAGGAGAAAAACAAAAAAAGGATCGATGTCTCCTCTTATGTAGTGCTCCTTCAAGTAACATGGGTCATGTCACTTTGTAATGTTCACATGCCAACATGTGAGGAGCAATGAAAAAGATACAAAGGTTTCTCCTCTGATGAGGATATCACTCCGTAATGCCCTCACATTGACATGAGAAAGGAAGAATAAAAAAAAAACTGCATCCCCTAACACCTCTGACCCACCTTAGCTTTGCTAAACTTAGCACAATAAACTTAGCACAATAATATGCAAAGAAGTAGAGAATTCTGCAGAGAGCTTACAGTCTGAAGTGCATAAAACAGTGACCCACAAATCTCTGTCTAAAAGTACAGAATCTTTGTCAAGTGTAGAAAAGCAGCAGATAAAAATAAGTTATTAAGAAATAAAGCAGTGCCCTCAAAGATGCGTCTGAGAGCTAAACTAATACAATATTGTGTGGAGACACCCCCTGGAAAGAAGGTTAGAACTCGGGCTCTATGGAGTACAACTGTTACAAAATCATAAGTAAAGGTGTTCAAATTTTTTTCAAACTTAGGGGGACAGAAGTATTAGGGAGTGACTAGAGCAGCTACATAGTACCAGTCTCCAAAACCGTTGGAAGTACTCCATTTTGTAATGACTTTAAGAAACACAGTAGCATTTCAAAGTCTGACGGCTATCCCATGTTGAAGAGTTCATAGGCAGATACTTCACACACAAGAACTGATAAAAAACATTTGAATGTACCACCTACCTTCTTTGCCAAAGAAAAATGAAGAAGAAAAAAGCAGAAATGTAGTATTTTATTACATCCTTTCTCCTTCTCAGCACTCACCCACTCACTGCTTAAAATTCTCCATTTCTGGAACTTTGTCACTTAGCTTAATAGCTTACAGTTCTGCTCAGGTTGTGGATTTTCTACACTTTTTTAATTTTGTTCCATTGAAAATCACCCTTTCAGTGCGTGATTCCTTCATATCAGTTATGCGATTCATTTCTACTGCCTGCTCTGCAGTGCTTTTAAGCTGCACTGACACTTCTAATCTCGGTTTAACCGCACATTCAGGATGCACTATTTTACTGTTTAACTTCCTTCTTTCTATTGGTCTTGTGCCTGCATTGCTTTGCCATGGGTGTGTGCTAATCCATCTAATTATTTATATTTTTCATCCCAATTTGTCCTTAGTGAAATGTTTGTACTTTTAGTGCTTCATGCCTCCTATGCATCACAATGTCCAGATGTTTCAAACATGCATTCTGAAAGATCTACATTTTAATTTCAGGGAATTTGGGATCAAGCCTAATAATCTCTCAAAGATCGAACAAAAGGCTATACAGGAATTGCATAACAATAATAATTTGGTAATTCTACCTGCGGACAAGGGAGGGGCGGTGTCATGGACTGGGCACAATATAATGCTGAAGCAGAAAGGCAATTGAATGATGGGCGTTACTATATACACATGCCTCTTGATCCTAGTTTAAGCTTTAAGAAACATATTGATGAATTTCTTTTGTCTGCTAAGGAGGAGGGTATTATATCTGACTCAGTATTATATCATTTGACAGTGCCTGATCCTAGGAGCCAATATCTGTACTTATTCCCAAAGATACACAAAGATCTTAATCATCCACTGGAAAGATCCATTGTCTAGGGAAGGGCTCTGTCACGGAACCACTTTCTCAATTTATAAAAAAAACATTTACAACCTTTACTCAAATGGGTTGGGTCCAGGGTCCAAGATACTACTGAATTTTTATAAATAATCTCAGACATGCAATTGGAACCAGGTTGGTTGTTACGCACTCTGGATGTATCTGCTTTGTACACCAATATTCCTCATTGGGCTGGGTTACAGGCACTTGAATATTGGTTATATAGATCCAAACTTTATCCACCAGGATTTAACAATTTTTTGATCTGTCTAGCAGAACATGTTCTGATCAAAAATGTTTTCTACTATCAAAACAAATGCTACTGCCAGGTTTAGGGCACAGCCACAGGGGCATCTTTTGCCCCATTTATGCTGATCTTTTCATGGCTTTTGTAGAAGAACATCTTATTTATGATACTAACCATAACATACACTTAGAAAAAATTGACATATGGAGATATTATCTTGATGACTGCTGGATGGTGTGGAGAGCTGATACTGAATATCTTCAGGAGTTTGTCGAATACTTAAACAGCAATAAGTGGGGAATACATTTTACAGTCAACTATGATGCCCACAAAATAACTTTTTTGGATATGTTAGTTACCAGAAATGCTGATCATACTCTAGATACAGAGGTTTATCATAAGTAATTCCCTACTACATGCATCGAGCTTTCACCCACCACATATTACAAAGAACATTCCCAAATCTCAATTTCTTTGGATGAAGCGTATCTGCTCACATCCAGACACTTATGAATATTTCAAGGAGAACCTAACTGGTAATATCCTTACTGCCAGTAATTGGGTCTCAGGACTAGACTGAAAGGACCTACTAAAGTATAAAGATAAAAAACGGGGGAGTGATTAGGAGATTCATTTTGTAACCACCTATGGGAGAAATACCAACATGTTACTGAATATCGTCCAAAGACATTAGAATATTCTTTTAGCAGACAATAAGTTATCGGAGTTTCTTAAGGACAGATGTTTTTTCTCCTTTCAAAGGGGGAGGACCCTTGGTTCACATTTCAATTTTTTTAAATATGGCTCCAGATATACTCAGGATCCCACTCAAAGAACTCTGACAGGTGATTTACTTTCTGGTTGTGTCCCTTGCAGGCATTGTACACATTGTCATAGGTTGAACAATTCACCAGCCAGAACAGAGACATTGTTTATGATATCAAGTTTTATGTTAACTGTGGTACCGAGTGGGTGATTTATCTTGCAACATGCACCTGCTCAGCCTTTTATACTGGGCAAACTTCAAGACCTGAACATTGCAGTGATATTAGGACCAAACAAAAACAATTAATGCTTTGTATAAACACTAAATGGTACACAAGAATGCACATTTTAGAATTATTATCATAGACAGAATTGTGGGAAATAGAACAAATAAAGCTGGATGGCATTTAATATTAAATACAAAAGAAAAAAAGTGGATCATTAAGCTGGGTGGTTTATTTCCACTGAGTCTCAATGACAATTTATGAACAACCAATAAGCTTCAGTCTTATTTCTACCTTGTAGTATAAAAGGGCAATGGATTTCAATATGTTTTTTTTATTGACACTGATGAAGTCTATTTAATTTGTTCAGCTGAAACCGATTTGTTGCTGCTCTACTCATATATGCTTTAATAAAGCATTTATATACCACAGTTTGCTGGCCTTTTGTTTTTTGACTTAGACCACTGTTTATTCCGTGGGATGAAAGACAGGGCTGTTTTAAGAATACCTTGCAGAAGGAGGAAAGCCCTCTGTGGACTGTCCATTGCATATACCTCCCCTGTATCTCCCTGAATCCAGGCAGGAATAGGGACAGGAGGGAGAAAAAAATTAAAAATGCTGAAGCCATCGTATTGGCTGTCTGGATGATGACCCCTTCAGCCAACTCTTAACATGTGATTGGAATAAATAGGCTGACTATCTTGATGATCTAATGGTCAGCAGGTAGTGGGGGCAATGACTCATGCAAAAAAAAATGACTTTTCCTGTTTATAAAGTATGGGGTCTCATCAATAAGTTTCTCCTGACAAAATCTTACAGTTATTTAAAATATATCTAATTTTTTACACATCAAGGGAAATCACTTCCATGTACTCTGACTGCCAGGATCACATGCACATGCTGCATATAAAAGGGAATTAGGGTGCCAAAAAGCTTCATCTATTTCTTATTTCAAGAAGGGAGGCTAGAACTCTGAAAGGTAAGTATTAGAAAAATAATAAAACATATAACATATGCAAAAACATATATTCAAGGGGTATATAAATCCATACCACAGATAATGCACTATAAGGGGATGGTGGGAGACGATGGCTTTTGCAACAGTGATCAATTCTGAACATCTACTCTTGTGGTAAGTTTCACTTACTCATCTGTGCAATGTTTAGCCTTTGGTCAATGTTGGATTAGCCTAAGCTATTTGAGTAGACCAGCACAGCTTTAAGAATTCAGGAGCTCCAGTAAAATGGTCATAGAAAAGCTATTTCTAGACCTGGAAAAGCAAACCAGTCTATAATACTTTGTAAAAGTATGAACAGAGGACCAAGCTGCTGCCTCTAGAAAAATTTCAGAATATTCCCTGCCTTTCAAAAAGCCACAGTAGAAGCCAAACCCTGGTAAAGGAGGCCCTAACCCTGCCAAGAAGAGTATTAAGGGGGGAATAGCAGAAGAAATAGCAAGGAACAATCATTGCTGGTTAGACACTGTTTTTTTCTTTATTTTGCCTTCATAAGAACCTTAACAACCTTCCTGGAGGAATTTATTACATTTGAGTAATACCTGAGCTGCCTATGGGCATCCACAGTATGTAGAACTCTTTCTCCCTTGTTGTGAGGTTCTGTAAATAATGCAGCGAGAATAATATATTGGCTAAGAGTAAACTCTGAAACCACTTGGGTATAAAAGAAGGATTTGTTGTCAAGAAATCCTGTGCCTTTGAACAGAAAATGAGGTATGGTTGATTTAGCATAGGAGTTAGGAGTTTGTAACTTGGATACTGTCATTTCAGAAGTCAGAGCAAAGAGAAACACAGTTATCCAGCTTGATGAGTTGCTTCAAAAGGAAGAAGTCTAGACTCAGAGACAATTGGGGCATTAAAAGACCCTCATTCTTAGTATGGTACCAACTAGAAAATCTTCTCCACTTACCCATACCTGCTTTACTAGTAGCACGTATGTTGCCTTTGTTGGTATCTGCTGCACCTCCTCAGAAAAAGGATGTGCCATTTTCATCCATTGCAGCAGAGGAAAGTGCTGCGGAGTTTAGCAGTCAGGTAGTGTTAGAGGGTGCATATGTGTATGCATATGAAGGGTTGCGTGTGCAACGTATATGTGCATGTATGCCTGTCTCACTGCCTGGGAGGTCAAAGTAGGGGTTTAATGAGGGGCAGGTTATGTATGTGGGAGGGGGGGTTGGGTTAGAGGTTGTCATACCTACACAATCCCCTAGACTGATGAGCAAATCCTGCAAACATGGGAGGAGGCAAGTAGACCAAAAAAAAACAAACCAGCAGACAATGGCAAACTGTAAATTTTAATAGGACTCCCATACAGAACATTGGTAGTCTATAAAAACAGATGCATGGCCTTTTAAACTCAGAGGAAAAGAAATGGATCATTAAATTAGGTGCATTATTTTCACTTGGATTAAATGAGCATTTGTGAGGGACCAATGGTTGCTCTACATTTTTTCATATGCATAGTATTTACATGTGTTTATTGCTAATCATTTGTTTAACACTGAAGAAGGCTAAGTGAAGTTTCAGCTGAAACTGGTCTGTTTTTATGGACTACCTATGTTCTGTATGGGAGTCCTATTAAAATTTACAGTTTGCCATTGTCTGCTGGCTGGGTTTTTTGGTTTGACTTTAGTGGTTTGGAGCCTTGCAGTTGCCGTACGTGTAGAGAACACTTTGTGGTTGGGAGACAAGTAGACACCATGGATAATTATATCATTGTGCCTTAATGGCTCTTACATAAACTGCTGATTGTGGGGGAACACAAAACACCAACCCCCGGATTCATGAAGCCTGCGCCAGGCGCAGGTGTAGCGTATGTGGGATAATGGCAAATATGTCCGCCGAGAGATTTCAGGTACGAACCAACTCCACGTGCACTACCGGCGTACGCCAGGTCTATGCAGCCCTTGGCATAGGTATGCAAATCACCCCATGCGCAGTGTTGCACCATGCTAATGGAGGCTTACAGTGATTCATGGTGGTGCAGGTGTAGCGCAAGCCCATGGAAATGTAAACCAAAAAACACGGTTTACATTTTCCCAGACAGAACATCGGAGTTATGGAAGTGGACCAGACTCATGTATTACAAAGTTAACATATGCCAATGGTGAAATACACAGCCAATGGCACAAGAAAAGATGTACAACACCTAAAAAACAACATTTAATGTCATGTCCACAGTAACGCACAGTACAACCGCAGGGCATGTGTGCGCAAACAAGAATACAAAGGAAATATATACAAATGTCATAAAATCGCAATGTAAGACAAATCAGGATTGCACCATAATACGCAATGGTAGGCATGGCACACCACAAGCAAGGCGCAAGGGTTGCCAAGGGCCTGCGACAGTGTTTGGCACTGTAACTATGAATTAGTAGTCAATGCCATGCAAATGAGGCAGGTAATACTGAATCGCAAACGTCCCGCCGGATTAAGGCTGTACCTGACCGCGCAGCGCTATAACACCGAGGAGTATATCAGAGGTGATACATGACATCAACAGAGGGGGGTGCCACCGTATCAATAAGCACATTGGAGCAATGCAAATCTGGCCTTGCCATTGCTAAGCAAAGCTGCAGGACAGGGGTGCAGAGGAAGGTATAGAACCGTTTAGCTGAGAGCACACATGGTGCCCAAAAGCACATGTGTACGGGGATGAAATCGTGCCCAAAACCCAGTAAGCAGATGCACGCACCACAAACAATAGCACAAACAGGAAGGTCAGGGGAAGAAAGAAGGAAATGCCGAAGCAGGGTAATTGGCATACTAATGAGCAATTAACACCAATCAACTCATGGCGGCCAATCGACGGCAGTAGACAAGCCTGCATGCAGAAACCTGCAAAACAGGATAGGGGAGGCATAGGATTGCAAAGAAAGGAGGGGAGGACTTGGAATGCAAAGATAGGAGAACTGTCATAGCAGAGCAAAGCAAACCCACAGTAGACTGGCAATAGCACACATTACGCAAGATAAGCCAGGTCTAGGAAAGTACAAATGAAAGCAGGCAGCTGGATGCATGCCAGCAAATGGTAGGTGTAACATGCACAAATGTAAATGGAAGGGCAGGAGGTAATTCACGGCATCCAAATGTAATGCAACACCAAAGGCAGCACAATAGTGGTTCTGTTAATAAAACACAGAAGATACCCTGTAGCCATGATCGTACATACACACCTTATGACATCATCAGTGTTCACAGCAAAACAGTATAAAGTGTGAAAGCACCCAACACACACCTCTGTATTCCCAAACACTGCACCATAGGTGTAAACAGATGGGGAACTTTTAAAATGTACATGTTGGGAGCTGCCATAGCTGTGATTCATCAGCATGTGTTACAGACCGACGGTGTTGTGGAGGATGATGCCGACAACCACCGTAGGCCTCGGAGGAGGAGAAGAGTGTTCAGACCAAGGATAACCTACCAGGGGCTACATGATCTGGAGATAGTAAAGCATTACAGGGTGGACAGGGACATCTTACAGCAAATAGTAGAGCTGTGCCGGCCACGCCTGATAACCAGAAACAACAGAGGGGAACTCATCCCAGTGGACACGGAGGTATGTGTAAGCTTGCAAATACTAGCCACAGGTACCTTTCAAAGGCCAACTGGAGCTATAATGGGGATCTCACAGGCATCGGCATCCAGGGTACTACACCAGTTCCTGGATGCCATGTTACTACATGCCAATGAGCATATATACTTCCTCCGAACTCAGGAGGAGTTGGCCAGCAATATGTGTCACTTCCACCGTGTGGCAAACTACCCGGAGGTACTGGGTGCGATAGACTGCATGCACATACAAATCAAGTCACCACCCGGTGAGTATGGTAGGTGCTACATAAACCGCAAGGGATTCCACTCCATCAACTGCCAGGTTGTGTGCAATGCCCAGGGCGTTATCATGGATGTGTGTGCTGGCAGCCCTGGAAGCTACCATGACTCACATATCTGGCATGCCTCACAGCTGTATCAGGTATTTGTCAGGAGGGACATCCCACAAGGCCACCTTGTGGGGGATGTTGGCTATGCACTGGAGCCATGGATGATGACCCCCATCAGAAATGCACACACACACCAATGCAAGAACGCCATAATGAGGCACATGCACAAACCAGAATCATCATAGAGCGTGTGTTCGGGATGCTGAAATCATGGTTCCAGTGCTTGGACACATCTGGTGGAGCCTTGCAGTACTCTCCATGCATGTGTGCCCACATCTTCATAGTATGTGCCATGCTACATAATATGATCCTGCGGAACAGCTGCAGCAGGGTCAAAATGGGGGAGGGCCTCACAGCCGACCGCAATTGCCAAGGCCAACATAGGCACAGAGGGATCCAGACCACGGACACACTGTGCCAACCCCAGTAGGCAGACAGAGGCATGCCCAATATGCCTACGCCTTGGCAAAGAGGGAACGTATAGCACATACCTTGACAGTGTAGGCTCCCACAGACAGACACCCCTCCCCACCTGCACATACAGTAACATAGATGGCACACAAACATGACTACCTGTAAATTGTGATGTATAGGTGGCCTACTGTGGAATCCTACATAGGCAGCACTCAAACATAGTACACGCAACAGCCATTGGAACACGGAAATGTCAACACCTGAGCAGTAGATGTGCCTAACAGCATCTGTTGGTGCTGTGTGTATAGGTTCTCAGGTACATCGGTAGGTACACGCCCGATTGTCAGAGGCAAAACACCAAACGGGGCAAACAGTGACTCCTGTCACCACAACATCGAGTAAGCAACTGTCGCTTACTGGAGCAGATGCAATCACGGGAGCACATGTGTGTAAGCACTGTCCTACACACACTCATCACGGATTCCCCGCTGCGTTACTGAGGGGCCCACAAAATGTAATCATGGATGTTGTGTCAAGGCAGGGGATGTACCCATGACAGGCATTCGTCACCCCAGCATGCTGCATCCATGGTTGTATGAAGGTGTAGCACATTATCAGGTGTAGCTAATTGTGATATACATACCCAATGCCGGAGTACAGCCAGTAAACATCACATGGACATACCATTAACTGGACTCATCAATTTGTAAACTAATGGAGTTATCCATGTGAGTGTAGTGTGGAATAACTGCTGTAGTGTACTGCACATACAAAATGACATAATACGTGTACAACCCCCAGATGTTCAAGTGGTACATGCAGTGACTGTCATGCATGTTCCTGGTCCCACATCCCGCAAGGGATGTAACGTAATCCTGACGGCATGGGTAATGCATTCCGGATGCAGGTCATCAGAATATGTGTAGCATACGGAATAAGCATTGCCCACAGCTGGTAAGTGATGTTTAAATACAACTATATGGATATGCATGAAACAGGGCTAAGCATCACCGACCACTGCCCAGATCACGGTCAGTGATGTACAGAACAGGTGAAACCAGCATTAGTCACCCCTGAACAAATAGCACCTGCTCTGAAGGGTAAAACGACCACTGCCAGGAGTGGACTAGGCATTCATGTATACAATCACCCAACACTATTGCTAGGCAAGATGTACATATGGTAGGGTTGCCACAGTTCAAATGACCAATGTGGGACATACGCCAGATGTCTGCAGGACGACACATACACCCAGCCAGTACGAAAACCAGAACGTCAGTGTTTTGCATAGATAAAAAGCTTATTCTAGTAATGGTCGCAGGTACGTGTTCTGTGTCCTGTAACATGTAGGTGGGTCAGATACAGAATAAGTGTTTTATGCAACTATTACATAAACTATAGGGAATATGTTTGTCCCAAAGTTGCAGGACATTTGCTATGTTCACAAATATTTCACAGGACACAACTGCACAAAGAGGGACTGTCCCTCGCAAAGTGGGACGGGAGGTAATCTTAACCTATGGCAGGTGTGTAATGTGGCAGGTACAGACACAAACGTGCGGAGTCCAGGAAACACACAATGAAAGGCGTAGCGTGCCTGTCACCACCCCTGTCCGAGATATGTATATATATATATATATATATATATATATATATATATATATATATATATATATATATACACATATATAATACAGATAGAAAGGGCGACAGTGTGATATATGTCGATATGTAAGGGGTCACTGACATCTGCAAATATATAGATAGGTCAACGACATTCAAAACACCTGTGAGGTACAAATAAATAGGATACCACCAACTACGGAATGTGCCACACACCGACACGCGTAACCAGGAGGCTGAAAGACAGAAAGAACACAGTACTGGAACAATAGAACCACGAGCAATATGACGATAGTAAGGACATGTAGTCACCGCTGCCGGCAGTGCGGTCCACGTAGGTACCATGTACAACTGTGGTTGTGAGTGATGTAGCCTGTGTATGTGTGTGTTGAGGGTGCCATGTGTGTTCCCATGTGACTGTAAAGTGTGTGTGTGTCCACATCGTGTGTCTGTAGGTGGCAACTCGGAGGTAGATGATTACGGTAGGTGCGGGTATAGCTAGCTGTAGGCATGCAGTAAACACCTGTCCCACATTGGGAGAGACAGCCCCCCCTGGGCAGGTGTGTCCTGACATGAAACATTACAAAGGGCAACTGTCCGAGAGTTTAGGACATTAGTATGTCCCAAATATTATGCAATAGTTGCAGGAAATACTCATGCCTGTATGTAAGAAACAGAAATGTTACATGCAAACCGATAAGTAGTTAAGGTCCAAGAACAATTGGTATGTAATGAGGATAAAAGTATGTGCTATCCTGTGTACTGACTGTGGCCATATGTCAGCCTGTAAACACCACTGTGTGACCCACAAGTGTCCAACTATGGCCATATGAAAAGGTGGCAAGCCATGTCACAGAGGGTCTGACACCAACACCACTGCAATGACTGCAAATATCTGGGACAGACATACACAGGATAGCGGTCATTTACAAATATCCCTGCACATATCACCGTGCATCCGGAGGTATGGAAGTATCAACCTCACCTGCATACCATATAGAAACCAATTAACAACGGCCCAAAGTAAATTCCCATAACAGAAGTCTATTAAGTGATAGCACTGTAATTAGGGAAGGGGCCCACACACATATATATGGACTACGTAAAAATGCAAGCCCCACAAAACCATATATGCTAAGTAGACCCGCCTACGTCCCCCACACTGGAAACAATAGCAATACAAACCATAACCACAGCCCAAACATCTAGTTAGTCAATTACATCTGCTGAACCGTTAACATACCTTGTGAGAGACACATTTAAAGGTGCCATGCAAAATTGTATCTGTCGTATAATGAAACAAACGGCGATGTTACAGGTGTTTGCAATAGTCCGTTATCAGACGGGTGGGATGACAGGTACAGTCACAGGTAGAACCACATACTCAAGCCGTCACACACAATCCACAGGGGACATGACTCCAAAATGCACTTGGCTCTACACATAGCAGTTGCAATTACACACAACAAAACACAATACAGGCTGTCTCCCCGAAGGCAGGGAAAATGGCCAACGCCCAAGTGGAGAATTCAGTTATACCCCACTGTTGCCACGTAATTGGTGAATGGAGTAGCTGTACAGCTGAAGTGCATGTAATTAGTCACACTGGACCACCAATTGGCGGCAGTAAACCACATGTTGCAGGTATAGACGTGTATAAGGATGACTTACCAGATATGCAAACTGTATGCACATACCGTAAAACAGTTTAAAGAGTGATACAGAAGAGTGAGATAGAGACGAAATACTGGAACAATATCAAGGTATGTAGAACACTAACTGTATGTTTAGTATGTTCTGTATTAAGTTATGTCAGTGTATGCATAGCCTGGTTTGCAGTAATTAAAAGTGTCCACCATGCATAAAGTGGGGAATGGTATTTATGCAGTGATGTCTTGCTGATCGTACTAATGCTTGTAGAAGTTGTGCGTCCAGCAGTAGGCCACAAAGTAAACAGCACAGACACCACAAGGGATGCAACATGATGGCTTTAAACAGAACAATGTCATATAACCTGCCGTCAGTGGTAGGGTATGTCCAATAAGTACATGCCATAGCAGGGGATAGTATATGTGGATATACTGTAACAGTACGCATGTGTATGGGCATATAACGTCAATGACATGTCTAAGGTGGTCCCTCTGTGCAAGTATGCTTTGAATTATGAGATACCATGTAAAACATGTGTAATGTATGGTACAGTAGATTGATATGTCAGATATGCTACACAGGAGAACAGGCATATGATGCATAACAAAGGTATCGTATAGTGATGTGAGTAGTAAGTAATTAATTTATGTATAAACAGTTATGATGAAATAAATAATGTAATCTACTCTGTGCATTTGCAAAGGACACAAACATTACTCCCATACTAGAATAGCAGAAGAGATGTGACAGACAAACATGAACATGATTGGCGTGTACAATAACAGGATACATATGGCCTGTAATCATGGGACATTGTAATAGCGTGACAGCTAATCTAAATGGAAGGGTTATTCCAGTAACCATGCACAAAGAAAGAAACACAAAAGCAATCTTGTAGTTACGATCCCAAGCTGTAATGATATAAAATCCGTTTTATTAGCAAACGCTTTCGAGAGACCAGTGCCCCTCCTTCCTCAGACAAAAAAATGGCAACATTTCTTGCTATTCTTATATAAGGTAGCAATCAAACAATTAATTAATACTTAATTAACCAGTTGTAACAAAATTATCAAAAATCCTAAAATTAAATAACACTACATTCTGTCCATTGTTAAAATTCAAAAACTGAATAAAATATCATTCATTTCATTCATCACTCCACCAACTTATGTTACATAACTAAGCACATTTAAATTGTGCTAAAATAACTTTATAAAAATAAAAGGTAAAAAATAAAAATAAAAATAAAACTTAAATATACAGATAAAAGGACCATGGTTTCACCTTTTCATAGAATAATATCTTAAAAAACAAGCAATGGAAACATGATTGTTCAAACCCGGATACATGTAAGCAGCCGTGCGTATTTGCCAAATAAGTTCATCCATTTCTAATCTAGTCTGCCATGGACCACCCCGAATCCCAACATTTCTTTTTGTAAAGATGGTAAATTTAAAAGAGTGTTCAGGAAAATTTATTACGTGTCTTGCAAGAGCATTGTTAGAATCATGCTTGTTAATTGCATATATATGTTCATAAATGCGCTGCTTTAACTTCCTTTCGGTTTTACCTATATAAAAAGCAGCGCATTTCTGACACAAGGCCATGTAAACCACACTGTTGGTGGAGTGATGAATGAAATTAATGATATTTTATTCAGTTTTAGAATTTTAACAACGGACAGAATGTAGTGTTATTTAATTTTAGGATTTTTGATAATAATTTTGTTACAATTGGTTAATTAAGTATTAATTAATTGCTTGATTGCTACCCTATATAAGGATAGCAAGAAATGTTGCCATTTTTTTGTCTGAGGAAGGAGGGGCACTGGTCTCTCCGAAAGCATTTGCTAATAAAACGGATTTTATATCACTACAGCTTGGGATCATAACTGCAAGATTGCTTTTGTGTTTCTTTCTCAGTTTGTTTGGTTCTTGTTCGTTGTATTTGGAACCATGCACAAAGGACATGTGATAGCTCCACAGGTTCATAGTGGGGTACCATGCAGTCTGGCAAGTCTATGTGTAACAACAACTACAGTGTGCACACCAGTGGCACCTCTCTAGGGTAGTGTCCTGTGAATAGAAGAGCCATGTGTTACTTGCATCTCTGCACAGTACAGCCACTGCAGTGATCCCTGGCATACATGTGTCCACCATCCACCAAGCGAGGTATCACATGAACACTGCTACTGACTGTCCATGCGTGATGTACATAGGAATCTTGTCCCAAAGCATGGTGAGTGTCTGGTCTGGGAATGCAACCCCCAAGCACATGCCACACACTGTCGCGTGTGTGCACATATCCATGAGCATCATGCTCATAGTGGCTATTGTTTATGTCGTGTATGCGGAGTATATCCATTAACATATTTGCAGACATGGACCCTGTCTTTGCAGCAGAGGTCACCCCTGAGTATGTAGTCCGCAAATGTGTACAGACGTGGTGTCTGTACATAAGCCACAAACTTTAACTGTCGTAGCTCAATAAACGTCATGGCGTTTTAATGTTGAGTTATGTAAAGCTGTTGTGTAAGGTACACACTAAGCGGGGTGTTGTACCAATGAATGTGTGTATAAGTCCGGTCTTCAGAGGTACAACGGGTGCCTATGTACCAGCTACACACCCAGTACAGACATGTGTGGACACGTAGAAGGATATCCACGCCACAGTGGCAATGTGGTAATCACAGGAGTGTGTGCGACATACATGTGTTTTACAAACACGTACAATGCGACATGTATGTAGGGGACTAACACATATGTGATAACCAGTGGCTGGATGGTGTACTGCAAAGGTGATGTTCATACCAAGTGTCATGCAGGTTGAGGCCATGATGTTCATATCGGTATCCGTCACAGTGACACCCATATGGATGGGGTCTGTATCAGCTGGTGGAGCAACAACAGCGCTGGGTATGCAGTGGTCTGTAAAGCTAGGCAGGAAAGTCCCCTCAGTGGTAGCCTGTACCACAGGGAAGCATATACCGAACATGAGGGCCCCATGACTGAGGACTGTGGTATGCCAAGTGTAACTGGAATGCAGTATGTGATACAGTATGCCACCCTCAGTGTGTGTGTCCCATCCATTAGCCACGTTGCATAACATCCTGAGACATATGTTGTGATGTGCAGGTGGATGTGTATGTTGTCAATACCAGAATGGAGAACGGTGCTGAAAGGCAGCGAGAAGACAATGTAGGCTGTGTGGACCCCCGTGTCATCATCAACTACTCTGGCGACTGTATGAAAGGTGTTCAACAGGTGTAGGAGGCATGCTGTGGCCCCAACAAGACCAACCCAGCTGGCATCAAAGGACCGAAGAACAACAAAGACTCAGCAAATGATGTCCATGATGATGTGCCGTATAGCTGTGCAGAACAGTCCAGTGAGGTGTGTAGGGTAATAGTCCCAGTCGTGCATTGTGGCGCCACCTGTGTGGAGTGTAATTGTCACTGTGTGCCAGTCAGGGGCCACAATGTCTGGTACAAGGCTATTACTGAACATGGTGTCATTCAGAGATCTGTGGATATCACAGCCTGGGATTTTTTAGGGTGACAAGGGGCCAGGGTCCTAGGACATATAGAGTGCAAGTCAGTACTGTGTAGGTGTGACCGCAGGTACACCACAATGTTCCTGCAAGGAATGTGGCCCCGTAGGAAGTGAGAGGGTGTAATGTTAGCATTGAAGCCATCAGACAGCATGTTGCCAACATCACCTGTTACTGTCATGTTCCTGAGTGGCAGTTGTATGTGTGAGCAGATGTGGGTATTGCATACGACTACTGACATACCACCATAATGCCTTGTGGTACATCTCGGAATGTGTCACAGTAATGTGTACGTAGCTAGTTATGGAGTATGTGATGTGGGATCCCGTGGCCCTACCGAGGCTGACCAGTGAGTTACCTCACCCATGGGAATGTACACCAATGTGCAACAGCCCCCACCTGTTGTTGTAAAGTATGTCCATGGAACCGCACCCCCAGAGTGTTGTCTGTTATCTGGTGTGTACCATCATGTCTCTGTGTGGAATAGCATGAACCATATTGTCATGTACGTGCTAATGAAGTGCACTGGGGTATGTCTCAGCATTTGCATGTGCATTGTCCACCTGCACATGTGTCACTACGTCAACTACCGCTGTCATACGACATCTGTAGTAGGTGTTGTAGTACTCATCTACTGTGTATGCCGTGAAGTGTGTGGTGCTGGTATGTGGCTAACAAGAGTGAGTAGCATATGTTTGGATTCCACCAATGAGGGGATAACCCCAGGTGTGGAACAGCAGTCACATGTTGGTAGTGTCTATGTCAAGGATACTGTTGGTCTTGGAGGTGGTGTATGGGTCGAACCAGCCAAGCGGAGGTTATGACTCAGGGACAGCGCACGCCTAATGTGTCGGTACAAGTGCGGCTATCACAGTTAAGTGTGGGTTACTGTCAGTCTCACATCAGTAGCAGCAGTAGTTCTGGACACAGTTATATGCACGTGGAGCACCTGTGATGCATTCTGCTAAGTAACCAGCTGGGATGTGTGTACAACATAGTGGAATATGGGGACACCTCAGCCGTGGGTGTGCCAGTCCAGGTACGTGCCTGAGAGGTACGGTCTGTCTATAATCAGTCATTGCAGGTGTGTTCTGCAGAGCCAAGAGGCAGGTCCCAGTCACTGCAGAGATATTGAAGTGGTGCAGTATCAGGTGTGCCTTGGGTGTGTGCATCACAGAGGATAATGTCAAGCATTGTGTGACATGACCACATGTTTTGCTAGCCAGTTCCCGTTCTGGTGGTGACTGTTATTGGACACTGTGCAAGACAGGCAGTATAAATACAGCAAGAGTCCAACATGTGATCCGTACTCCCAGGGCTGACAGGTGCAGGTCAGCTGTGCCACAGCATCATGTTGTTTGACCAGGTCTGTCAAAGTGGACATATACTACATGCCTGTGGAATGACAGCAGAAGCATGGACAACTGTTGGGAGTGACACAATTGCTCGTAGTACAGTGGTAACAGGTCCGGATGACCGCAAAATGCTCCCCAGGGCTCAGACCACACCATCAGGGCTACAACACTGGTGGGCTATTGCATGTCCCTGCACACGTAGTCTGTGCCCTGATATACAACTTCAGTCACACAAACATGGAAGATGAGTCACATCGTACCTGCTGAGTTGTGGCATGTGTGCATAGGTTATTTTGCAGAACCAGTTACTTGACAGTAGGATGTAAATGACTATCGCCTTGTGTAGCCTGCTGAGTGGAACAGTAGTGTGACCGCCGACAGTCACCTATGACAGGTGTGTTGTGTATGTTATGACACCCTATTGGCTGTATGTGATGGGCACATGTGTCTGTGGGCTATAGGTTGGTGTGGTTGTGTTTGGCAATGTGGGCTGCCATTGGTGCCCACACAGAGTATGGAGGGGTACTGTACAAGGTGTCTCCGTATGTGTGGCCAGTGGTGGGGATCATGTGGGACTATGTGATGAGTGGGGTGCATTGCTAATGTTGCACGTCCCCACATGACTGTCAGGAGCAGTCAGGGTTGGTGACAGTATAACCTCCAGCAGGGCTGCATATGTGCATCCTCCACAGGCTGTACTGTTGTATGTTGGGAGGTGTGCATTGACTGTGTACATGAGAATAGCTCTATTGCCACATGTACAACATAGTCATCATAGTGACAGGCAATAGCACTGGTACATGCCAGTTGGACATGCCTGTATATAAGTGGTCCATGCCAGGTGGACACGCCGTATAAACCACCATGTCTCATGAGGTATGTGAGTGATGTGTGTACGACAGCTGTTGCACTGTAAGCAAGCTGGAAATGTATGGACAAACAGTGTACCTGTGAGGACTGGTGTGAAATGGGTGCTAAACTAAGCAGTAGCTCATAACATGCCAAGAAGCTCTGAATAAGTGCCGAGCATGCCGATACATTACAGATAGGGTGTTGGATAATATCAACCCACAAGTGTTGACGACAGTCATGATTGGTGGCACCACATCAGAACACTGCTGGGTATGGTCTGCAAGTCCATGAACCATTATCAATGTAGATGTTAGCAGTACAGATGTACAAGACAGTATGGATGTTCGACTACAAATGCCTTTGTATGTCACAGGAGTGTTCTACTAGTGGCCTGTTGACAGACTCATAACTACTAAAGGTGCTACAGTGACATGTGCATATCACATGGTGTCAGCTACAGTAAACCAGGGTTAATGTGTTGTACCCCACCCGCATTGCAGCTCATACCACACAGACAAATATCAGCCATCTGTGTATGTGAGGATGTGAATGGCCATGACCTATGGGCAATAGTTGTCACAGTGTTGCGAACAACATACAGAATGGGCTGTGTGTGTGAGGTGTGTGACATATGTGCACATTCTGGTGGATGATATCAGCAATGACACCACAAGGGGAATACCCCTGTACCCATTAAGTAACACCTAGGCTGTGGTCAACATTATGGACACTGTGTTAGGGATGGTGTAGTGCAGTACACCTCCCTGAGCTGGAGACGTCTCCCTGGCCCTTTAGGTAGTCATCCGAGGTACCCATGACATGACAGGGTGGTATCCATGAGCACGGAGATCATTGGACAGGCATACACAGCACCCGTGTGACCAATATTGGAACACATATCACCCTCCAGGGGTAGGGCCCATGCATGGATGGCCGATACCAGCCTCCACAATACTCACCTCCAGTATGCAGCATGCTATCCACCTTGCATACAGACATATGCCACACTATGCTGTTAGACATGCTACATGTCCATAGTCTGATCTGAAAGACATACATCATGGACAACCACCGTCCTACGACTAGGATGGCCATATGCTGGACAGAACCCTGTGCCATACCTGTGACATACTCCCGCCATACCATGCAGCCCTGTCTCACCATACCATGCAGCCCTGTCCACATAGCTGCACATATCATCTCTGTCATACATGGTGTGATGGCCGTATGGTAGATGTAGTATCAACTATCTGGATCAGTAATGTGTCACTGATGCCCCTCGCAGTGGCATACTGGGTGTCGGATACAGCTAGTAAACCCAGCCCGTACATGCTATAGCCGATAACCTTACCTGCGAATGACGTCTGACTAGCCATTGTCCCATGTCTATCACATGTGCAACATAGGTGATCCATGGCAGGATGTTGAACAGCTGTACAGTGCAGTGTAGATGTCTATGGCAAAACAGATGCATGTACAGGTTTCCATGTGTACTTGGTGAATTGTCACTGCCCAAGTCCAGTAAGGCTGTGTCTGTGTTGATATGTGACATATACACAGCATCAAGGTCAACAGCATTACCGTGGATACATCAGGCATGTGTAGATAGGTAAGAACACCAGTGCAGGCAAACAGACATGCCTACATGAAGGCAGATGTCACATGCAGTAGGAACACTAATGAGGTGACACACATATATGGGGATGATATCCAATGCATACTGGGTGTTACATGTGTGTGACACATACATGCCAGTCATGTTAGTGTCATGTAGATTTGCAAAGATAACTGTGCAGATGTACTAGAAATGTATGTGCAGCAGTATTACTGTACATGTCTGTAAATGTGACCTGTCACCTTCATCATGTCTTACAGATAATGCCTCGTACACGCCTACCAGCATACAGCCGACAGGAGGATGATGTCGTAATCCCATACCTCAATGAGAACTACGAGGTGTTATTTAGCCATGTGCCACAGCATGCACAGCAGCGGGATGACCTGTGGTAGGATCATTGCAGGAGGGTCAACGAAGTGGGCGGCCACAACCGCACCTACCAGCAGGTGCGCAGACACTGCACAGACTTGATACATCATGCAAAACAGCGTGCCATTGCAATCACCATGGAACAAGGTGGAACAGGTGGTGGGCCACCAACCCAGCCTCCACTCACACACACAGAGGAGCTAATGGCCAGTCTGGGGACACCCTCGGAACAGCTCCCACAAACACTAGCTGCCATCGTGGAGGTGGGTGTCTCCTAACCAATGAGCTTGGAGTTGCCTCGTACGTTAGTACTGAACATATGGCCAGTATATCCCACGTACGTGCATGTGTCAGTGTACATCATTTAATGTAACAACATATGCAAGGTATGTGGACACACATGCTTTATGCTACCCTGTGTATGCACCATACCTCTGAACTGTGCAGGTATTTGCAGGATGTCCAGATGTCTGCCTCATATTGTCGGTGTGTTTTCCTTAATATCTGTCCCTTTCTGGCAAATAGCTGAGGAATGGAGTCATTAAATGATGACATACATTTGTGTTTATGACTGCACATTCCATGTAAAACCCATGTGCATGCAAACCTATTAGTCTAGCAAATTTCTAAGTTTGTAAGAGCAATATGTCACAGTTGTCCCTATATGTCCCCCATCATAGTAGGCTTTGTCCACATTTATTGTTCTAAGAGGTTGAGAGGTATGGCATGCACACATGTGCTTACTATATGCTATTGTACAGGCGGATGTGTTAACTTGCACTGTGCACCCTATGGCTGTCATACAGTCATGGATAATGCTCATACTGCTGTGTCACCCTATACAGGTACCTCTGGCGTGCCGCACAGACAAGAGTCCATTGCAGGTTAGACTGTCATCGGTATCAGGCATGTCAAAGCATAGATCTATTCACCATGTGGCCAGTTAATACATGGATATACAGGTCGCATCACCTATCATCCACACAGGCCACCCATGTGCAATATATACAAATGAAATGACACACAGACATGAAACTACAGTATTTGTAATTGCTACATGTGTGCCCAGCTGTGCATACAACAGTGGAACAAAACGTGTGGTACACAAACCAGTACTGAACAGTGAGCAGTGATATGGGCAGACCACAGGCATCATCATTATGTTATATGCCCCTGCAATGGGTTCACACATTGTGATGTTCCATCCGACATGTCTGAGACACGTAACGTTTTGGTTGCATTATTGTCACAATTTCCCATAACCCCTACCCCACATACCACACATACACCTGTTGTCTGCCTAGCCCTGTGGATGGTGACATATCCAACATCTATGGGTGTATGTCATAGGGGACAACACAGACATGTGTGATAGATGGCCATCACATACATGACCAACACATGTGCACACATGGCCATGGGGGATGGCCAGAGACACGTAGCCACACAGTAGATGGGATGTGGATACACCCTGTCCCACTTTGTCCACACATGGTCCAATTACAGCTGTACTAGACCAATTGTACTGGTGATGTGGTACGCTGCACATCTTAAATGCCTGTGCACAGCTAGTGGAGGTGTCCATGATGTGTACCTCATAAGATGTGTTGAACATGAAGTCTGTGTCATATCATGATGGTAGTCACCTTTACAGAGTCCACTGACAGTGACACCAGGCCACAGATACTGTACTTTTCCCCTGCTGCCGTAGGACATCACTGTTAGCTGTGCACCTTGTATGCGTGGTACATCAATGTCATGTATGAAATGGTGAAGTGACAGGTCCGCTATGTGTGGACATGGTTGCCAGGCAGCTAACACTCTGTAGTCATTGTGCAGGGGTGTCATCTGTATGTCCTCCAGTGACCTGTCACATGACACAGCATGGTTTGGTATGTATACACCTCAGCATCGTAGGTCACAATCCACAGGTATGTTATGGGTATGCATGCAGTTCTGGATATGCAATGCATACATAACATGCACTGTTTAGCAATATAGACGCCTCATGATGCCATGCAATGGCACAGTGTCTGTACTTCACACTGTACAGCAATGTAGATGGCTCACAGTCCCCTACCATGCCCATGCACGTTTACTCAACATGCATTCTATCTGTAGGGCATATGAACAACACCGCAATGTGATACCCAGTACAATGCTGTACATGTGTCAGGACGCCATTGTGTCAGGCATGCATGCATGTTAATGCACACGTCAGCAGATTACATGTCAAGGTCACGTCAGCCATGTGTACTGTTATCCTGTTCTGGTCCACATGGTGCATCACGGGGATGCATGCATACTACCATGATCGTGTGAATTGCATGGATAATGATATGACACCTGCCTGCTGTAGTGTGCATTCCAGGGGGTATGCTTACAAACACTGTTGATGTCTGAGCTGCATGCTGTCAGCTGTATCACAAGCATGCTGCATGCCATCTGTCATATCACATGCATGGTGTGTCAGTGTGTGTGTGTGTGTGTGTGTGTGTGTGTGTGTGTGTGTGTGTCAGTGTGTGTGTGTCAATGTGTGTGTGTCAGTGTGTGTGTCAGTGTATGTGTGTGTGTGTGTGTGTGTGTGTGTGTGTGTGTGTGTGTGTGTGTGTGTGTGTGCGTCAGTGTGTGTGTGTGTGTGTGTGTGTGTGTGTGTGTGTGTGTGTGTGTGTGTGTGTGTGTGTGTGTGTGTGTGTGTGTGTGTCTATTGTAATTTAGAGTCTTTCTTTGCATTAACAGGTGATGTAGGTGCGTTACCCTCCTGCGGTCCATCTGATAGTGTCTTCACAGATGCTAGCAGTGATGAACATATGCATGAGGTACAGGCAGGGATGTCAAGGGCTGAATCTGTGCCAACGGTTGCCATCCCAGCTATGTCCCCTCTTCCCCGCACACAGTTCAGCTGCCAACACATACCGCATCTACAGTGGCCATAGAGGAAGGACAGTCAGCATCTGTTAGCCTTGAACAGGAATGTGTCATGGCTACAGAAGATGTATCTCCACACCATGGTGGCAGTATACTGACTGCAGATGTGCCACTCAGGCATGTGGCTGGTGCTGCTTGTAGGAGGACCTCTGGCAGACATGCACCTGCAGGACATAGTGCAGCAGCTGGAATCACCAGACGCATGTCGAACGGCAGAACAGAGAAGGGCAGAGGCTGCAGAGACCTGCTATCAGTACCCTAAACAGCAACATCCAGGCATTGGCAGGTGCTCAACAGCAGATTGCTGATGTTCTGGACAGGCGATTGGGTGACATGGTCAGAATCCTCGACCGTGGCATGGCAATCTGCGAGCGTGAGCTGTCTGTGCTGGAACATCTGGTAGGGGTGATGCATAGGCCACATGGACGTAAGCCAGCTACACCACCTAGTGCAGGTCAATGTGAGCGTGCCACCTCACATGGCTGCTCCCATAGTGCTGGTAGCAGCAGCAGTGCAGCTGGTCCTGTGCTGTCCGCACCAGGACACAGCAGGCCACATGGACGTGGCCCTGGACATTCCCGGCAGGGACACGGTTCCAGTGGCCATGTGTCATCGGACAGTAGCCATTCTGTGCCTCTGCCTGGTAGTGCCCGTACAACCCCTGGCAGGCACAGAACACGTGGCTGTGGCCGGTCACAGTGAGCTGTACAACCTGGTCTGTACAATCTGGAGCTGTCCATAATACCCTTGTGTAGGCCTCACAAATGACAGAACTGTGTGCACACATACATGCACACAGCAAGCACAACTGTAGGGCTCCACAACACCCACATGCATATGGAGCAGACATGTCCATTCAAATCACCGGCCCTTACCCACACACATGATGTCATCCATTGGTGCAGCCTATGCCCCTGACAAACAGTATCACCCTGTGCATATGATGAAGCCTGAGCCACATCCCTGTCATCCACACCATCAGTGCAGGGATATGCTCAAATGGTCTGATGCACAGGGTGAACAGAATAGTGAGAGGTGTATCTAACATTACTTGTGTATGCATATTGAGGGATGTGTATGTTGCACTGGTTGTGTGTGAATACTGAATGCAGGGATATGCTCAAATGGTCTGATGCACAGGTTGAACAGAAAAGTGAGAGGTGTATCTAACATTACTAGTGTATGCATATTGAGGGATGTGTATGTTGCATTGGTTGTGAGTGAATACTGAGAGATGTGTATGTGACATCAGTGGTGTACTGTCAACATGCACCAGTCATACCATGTAGTCCAGGTGCAGCATGCATTGTGATATGTTCACAGTATGTGTCTCGGTTACAACAGTAACAGCATGTTGGTAATGATGCCCTGGTTCCCTCCTATGGTGTACTGGCATGTGCCTACAGGTAGCAGTGTTTGCAGTCCCCCATGTGTAACTGTGGAGTACTCACAGGCACATATGGCAATATCAGCATGCTAAACGTACCCTCAACCTGACTGTTGGAAAGTCGAACATGACACAGATGTCCGCACATATACTGCACCTGAAGCATGTGGTCAGTTGAACAGGCTACAGTGGACAGAGACGTGACATACATACCAGGAAACATTACCGTTATGTTGACATGGTGCAGGGTTTGTACACAGCGGTCTGGCCAATGATGACATTAGAGGCCACTTGATAGCATGAGGCCACACTGTGTAGCAGTAATACCCTGTCACAGTACAGGAATATGGCCACATTCACAGTGTCTACAGCACTATAACACACATCCCATAGTGTTGAGGTGTGGACCCTTGCCTATGTGGTCATCACCCTTGCAGTACTTTGCACCCACACGATGTGGCACAGAGAAGGAACATGCACCGGTAGCCAGTACGGCTGGGACCAATGGCATCAACAGGGTAGTAGACTGCATCACCATGAGGGGTTAGTCACCATGAGGGGTTAATGATCCTGTTTTGACTCTATGGTAGCATACACCCTCGCACCAAGCACCAGACAGCCATACATACATACATACACACACACACACACACACACACTGTGGTGACCAGATATGTGTGTACGGATAGCCAATGTGTGTGATGCACCACACCTGCCGACATCATGCTTTCCACACTGCAGTATGTACAGATCTCTACAACGGTGTACAGGGATGTGTAACAACTGGGACGTAGTCCCCACCATATGTGGCATGTGTGGTCACACAAGCGGACACACATGGCAGTGCTGGGAATGATACACCTGCCATATGACGAGACATTTGATAGATATGCAGCGGTAATGTCCGCATTATGTCTATCAACGCTATGTCTGGCAATTGTGTTGCTATATGCACACAGGAGGATGTAAGTGTTACAGGTGTCACGTGACATACAGTTGGTAACACCTGACTGCTGTGTATGCATTATGTCATCACCGTCAAGTAACAGTGACATAGCGTACTGTTTGCACATGGCATGGTAGGATGGCGTGTGACACATCTGTGAGCCATCCCTGGCACACATACATCTACACAGGTGGATCATCACTTTATGTACACACATCCCTCCATACGTGATGTACAACCAACCGTACTGTCTGTATGTCACCATATACAGGTGTCAATAATGGGGCTGCATTGCAACTGTATGTTGTAGTTAGGCGCAGCTGTGTTACGGACATCGGCCACTGCACATACATGGTTGCTGCTTGCACAGTACAGATTGTACATGTGTGTTGGTCCTACATGTGTCTCCTGTAGCCATGTTTGTATGCATTGCTATTGGTGGACATGTGTGTTGACATACATAACACATGGACTGTGGCATAATATCACGGGTGTCATGGGTGACTACTACAGGGGAATGTGTCCTCGGTCAACATTGCTACCTCCTGTACTGTGAGCATTCAACAGACATGAACCCACCTTCCATTTGCATGCGTATGATTGCTTAGGCCACTGTTCTGCATGGAGGACAGCAAAGGCTAAGTTATGTACATATGTGTTGTGTGTGTGGTCCATGCACACATCCACTACAATCACATGTATGACATATCCAAACATGTGTGTTCGTTGGTGTACAGCAACACTCATCTGTCACAGCTGTGTAAGACCTGGGGCCCCTTGGTATGTCTTGAGCTGACCTGGTCATGTATAGTGGTATCATTGCAATGCATAACACCTGTTGGAACCCTGTCAGTACATGAGTACTCTGCACAGTTGCTGTAGACCTCTGTACAGTCCACTGGTCATGTGTCACACGGTGTTGTTGTAATGTATGGCTGTGTATTGCTGCAGCAAGAACATGGTGATGTCTTGAGGGCTACAGTGTAGACTGTGGTGTGTACATCTGTGATCTGCACCTGTGACAGCTGTGATGTCAGCTGAGTGTGTACTGGTCACTGCATGTGTGTGACCGCCCTGTGCATGGGGACAGTTATACCTTACTGTGCCCTTCCGTGTTTAGACTCCATCTGCATGCAGGATGGCCCACCCAGTGCATGGGGACAGTTATACCTTACTATGCCCTTCCGTGTTTAGAATGTCTGCATGCAGGACGGCCCGCCCTGTGTGTGGGGACAGTTATACCTTACTGTGCCCTTCCATGTTTAGACTCCATCTACATGCAAGATGGCCCTTTGCAACTGCTAAGTGTGTGAGCATGCCCAGTACGCTGTTGTGTAGATGGACACACATGACAGTCCAAACTGAGCCCTTGCGTGTTGAGACTCCGTCTGCATGCAAGATGGCCCTTTGCAACTGCTAAGTGTGTGAGCATGCCCAGTACGCCATTGTGTAGATCGACACACAGTACAGTCCGAACGGACATGTATTACTAAGCGTGTGGCCATGGCCAGTGACACCTTTTGTTGGTGATGTGCATGGGCATGGCCGTTGACATCCTGTATAGCCATGGTGGTCATCCAGGCAACAGATGTCCATTTTCAACGTCACGATGGATGCCTACCGAGTACACACTGGTTAACTATCTTGAAGGGTGTACTGTCTGTGGTGCGTCCCGTGTCTATGTCTTGTTGTTGTAGTGCTCCGTAAATCTTACGTTGCCCCGATCACACCACTGCTGTGTGTTTGTCTACGTCTAGCATGGGACAGTAATATGTCTGTATACTTTCAGACTGATCACTCTCTATACAATCCCTGTCGACGTCCTTGTCTTTGCGGATGATGACACGCACCTAGAAATATGCCTCTTGGACTGCTGTGTTTAGTACTCTCGGTAGCACGTTCTGTAAATGCGTCATGCTGTAGTGTGATAGGGTAGTTAGGTGTATGTTCAACTCCCAGCCCTGCCAAGTGTGTGTGTGTGTGTGTGTGTGTGTGTGTGTGTGTGTGTGTGCGCATGCTCCCGTCCACCTGGGGACTCAGTCATGCTTTTAGATGTCTCACACCACAGATATTTCCTACCAACGCCTTTGCCTTTGCGGATGATGACACGCCTAGATGTATGCCTCTGGGACTGCTGTGTTTAGTAATCTCAGTAACGCGTTCTGTAAATGTGACATGCTGTAGTGTGATAGGGTAGTTAGGTGTATGTTCGACTCCCAGCCCTACCAAGTGTGTGTGTGCGTGCGCATGCTCCCGTCTGCCTGGGGACTCAGTCTTGCTTTTAGATGCCTCACACCACAGATATTTCCTACCGACATCTTTGCCTTTGCGGATGATAACACGTGCCTAGATTTATGCCTCTGGGACTGCTATGTTTAGTAATCTCGGTAGTGCGTTCTGTAAATGCATCATGCTGTAGTGTGATAGGGTAGTTAGGTGTATGTTCGACTTCCAGCCCTGCCAAGTGTGTGTGTGTGTGTGTGTGTGTGTGTGTGTGTGTGTGTGTGTGTGTGTGTGTGCATGCGCGTGCATGCTCCCGTCTGCCTGGGGACTCAGTCATGCTTTTAGACACCTCACACCACAGATATTTCCTAACGACGTCTTTGCCTTTGCGGATGATGACACGTGCCTAGATGTATGCCTCAGGGGCTGCTGTGCTTAGTAATCTCGGTAGCGCATTCTGTAAATGCGTCATGCTGTAGTGTGATAGGGTAGTTAGGTGTATGTTCAACTCCCAGCCCTGCCAAATGTGTGTGTGTGTGTGTGTGTGTGTGTGTGTGTGTGTGTGTGTGTGTGTGTGTGTGTGTGTGCACACACATGCTCCCGTCTGCCTGGGGACTCAGTCATGCTTTTAGACACCACACACCACAGATATTTCCTACCGACGTCTTTGCCTCTGCGGATGATGACACGTGCCTAGATGTTTGCCTCTGGGACTGTTGTGTTTAGTAATCTCGGTAGCACGTTCTGTAACTGTGTCATGCTGTAGTGTGATAGGGTAGTTAGGTGTATGTTCGACTCCCAGCCCTGCCAAGTGTGTGCATGCGCGTGCATGTTCCCATCTGCCTGGGGACTCAGTCATGCTTTTAGATGCCTCACACCACAGATATTTCCTACCGACATCTTTGCCTTTGCGGATGATGACACGCGCATGTCATCATCCACTTTTCCCTATGCGGATGATGACATGCACCTAGATGTATGCCTCTGGGACTGCTGTGTTTAGTAATCTCTGTAGTGAGTTCTGTAAATGCGTCATGCTGTAGTGTGATAGGGTAGTTAGGTGTATGTTCAACTCCCAGCCCTGCCAAGTGTGTGTGTGTGTGTGTGTGTGTGTGTGTGTGTGTGTGTGTGTGTGTGTGTGTGTGTGTGTGTGTGCGCATGCTCCTGTCTGCCTGGGGACTTAGTCATGCTTTTAGACACCTCACACCACAGATATTTCTTACTGACGTCTTTCCCTCTGCGGATGATGACATGCACCTAGATGTATGTCTCTGGGACTGCTGTGTTTAGTAATCTTGGTAGCGCATTCTGTAAATGCGTCATGCTGTAGTGTGATAGGGTAGTTAAATGTATGTTTGACTCCCAGCCCTGCCAAGTGTGTGTGCACGAGCATGCTCCCATCCGCCTGGGGATTTAGTCATGCTTTTAGACGCCTCACACCACAGATATTTCCTACCGATGTCTTTGCCTTTGCGGATGATGACGCACGCCTAGATGTATGCCTCTGGAACTGCTGTGTTTAGTAATCTGGGTAGCGTGTTCTGTAAATGCATCATGCTGTAGTGTGATGGGGTAGTTAGGTGTAAGTTCGACTCCCAGCCCTGCCAAGTGTGTGTGTGTGTTTCCAGCTGCATGACAACAGTACATTGCTTTTACAGTATTCACTCTCCATAACATCCGTGTGGCATCTTTGCCTTTGATGCTGCTGTCTGCAGGCTAGACGTATGCCTTTGTGAATGCTGTGATCTACTAATCATGGTAGCGTGTTCTGTAACTGCGTAATGCTGTTGTGTGGTACAGTGGTTACATTTGTGTTCTGCCCCCAACCCTGCCACATGTGTTTTGTGTGTGTGTGTGTGTGTGTGTGTGTGTGTGTGTGTGTGTGTGTGTGTGTGTGTGTGTGTGTGTGTGTATATATATATATATATGGATATTAGCACTATTGAATGTGCTGCATTATCTGTACATGATTACCTTGGATGTATCTAAATCTGCTATGGCTCTGTGATAGTGCACATACTGTGTGCTGTAGTGATCGTGGGTTATACTTGTGTAGTGACCGGTTATTGTGTTGCTGGGTATTACACGGGCATTGGAAACAATGTTAGTACAGCACCTTTGAATGGTCGTATGCACATCTCAGCAACAGTCAGCAGTGGTTATTACATTGGAGGGTGAGTATGGCTCATATCTGTATGTAGTAACTGACAATTCTATGCAACTCAGGTTAACATTACAGACTCACATTTATCCACAGGTTGTGGTACAGATCCCAGGACTGTATGTGTATACATTGACAGGTGCAGGACTGGGTTAGTGTTGGATGCATGGAGGGGTGTCCATGGCCAGTAATGGCGATCTCTACAGCCTGGCAGGTATGGTCTGTGACTGTCCCACAACCTCCTGTATATGGCTGACACATGCTGTACCTGTGTATATGCAGACACACACACTTACCACAAACAGCTAGAGCAATCACATACACAAACCCATTGGATCACCATTGGGCCATGCAATAACCATTGTCCCTCACACACACACACCTACATGTACATTGGATGGCTCAATGACAGCTCTGGAAATATAACACCACAGCCTGTGCATATGATGTCACCTGTGCCACCACCTGTGATGTGTAACATTGATGCAGGATCAGACTAACCTGGTGCTGATACACACAGTGGCTTTATTCCACTGTATTGATGTTAGCATGCTGTTAACACAAAGTGTGTTACTTCCAGGTGTATATCAGCAGGCATGATGCATTGCAGCTATGACCATCAATGTAGCATAGTTTACAGCACTGTTAATTCTGATGATGTATTCTACATCCATGTGCCATTTCACTGATGTGTGTAGTATTGGCAGCATGTGTGTCTGAGTGTGCAGTATGTGTGTGATGTGTGTAGTACACATGTATACATGCTTACAAACACGTACACTGGAATACACGACATTACACGGGCTTCATCATTCGTACACTAGCTTACTCATTCTTCCACACGTGCACACGGGCTAACATGCGCGCACACATGCTTACTCAGGCTTACTGGCACGCACGGGTGCGGACACACTGTGGGCAGGTTTGCAGGTCACATCGGTGGTATCCATGGCGTACACCGTCAGTCTCCTGACTTTCCCTAGGATAGCTCATAACACGCTCTTCCACTGAGTACTGACAGCAAACATGTGACACTGCTCCGGTGAGATTACAGTGTTTTATACATACACACTCATGTTGTCACCTATCTTCTACTCTAATAGTCCCCTTATCCTACACTACACTGTAGAGGCTTGGCCCATATGGCATGACATGTTGTGATTCACTATCCTCAGCCTCACTTGCATCAGATTGCCTACAAATGCTTCGTTACATCGCTGACAGAGTGCTTCCACACATAACAACCAGTATGCAGTAGCCACGTTGTCTCCAGCTTACCATTCATCTGCATGGCGTACTAACATCTAACTAAACCTACATTTTGCATTTATATTATACATATTTGACTTGTTTTGAAGCGCAGCGCGTTCTCGTGGAGCTGTGCTATGCTTCCACACCAGAGATCAGGGGAGGACAACTACTGTTTTATTAATATCCAATGGACAATAATGCCACTAGCCTTGAATTTGGACATTGGCATGCTTCTTCGACTGTATTCATACTGTATTTGCAGCTGTCATTGCTCCGTTTAGCAACATGCAGAACGTTAGTCGTCTAACATCTGGGTACATTTCTGCACATAACTCTGCTCTTGCACGGACAGCTTACTGTTTCATGTATCACATATTTACATCATTTGAATAGCTTTCACATACAAATGGGGTATGTTGCAAATCCCAACATTGTCCATGCAATGTTCGTGTTATGGGCGGTCTTGCATGCCTCTACAGGTGTTTGCTGAATAGCCTGGCAGTCATCTTTCCTTGCTGTACTCTGACTCTACTCATACATGCTGGAGGCTTTGTGTATCATGGCCTAGGCTTTGCTGTGTGCTATGTCTATTTGTGGTGTATGCATGGCTGTGGGTATGTCCCACTGTCATCATTGGTAAAGGTGACAGCACTATAGGTACTTCATGTAGACTGCTGTGACATTTGACATGTCAGCACATACCTGCGGCCAATACTGAACTTCCTACTGCAGCGCTTTTCATACCTTCTGAGTTATCTTGCAGTCGATAATGCTGTTTCCTCAGACATAACTCTGTTTCTGATCATACCTCTCAACCTCCTAGAGCAAAAAATCTGTACAAAGCCTAACATGATGGGGGGACAAATAAGGGCAGATTTTAAATATTGCTCTTACAAATGTAGATAGTTGACAGAATAATAGGTTTTGCATTAGTATGACTTTTCTGAAGGATTTGGGGTCTTAAACTCAAATGTTTGTCATTATTTAATGACTTCTCAGGTATTTGCCAGAAAGGTACAGATCGTAAGAGGAACACACCAAACATATGAGGCAAACATCTGTACATTCTGTGAAAATCTGTACAGTTGCGAGGTATGTTTCTGATACAGGATATCAATTTTCTTACTCCAATACACACAATATATGGCGCCATCACAGGCCAGATGCCATTACATTCTTATTGCAGGACACACCCACCCAGAGGGTTGTATTCCGCACAAAGGCCCACTCTCCGGATATCAGGTCGTATGTCATACATTCTATCGACCCATGTGTTATTACCCTTGTACCTGCTACTGTTGCATGAACAGCTATATCGTAGTTGCAGCTGTGACTTCTTTTGCATCGATGATGGTTCGCACTTTGTACGGGATCAATTTTTGAGGTCCTGCAAAGGACACCTATATTCATGTTTAACGTGTAGAACTTGCAGGCCCTGTCACACTGGTACTTTCTGGGCAATGGTTTGGAAAGCAGCAGTGTATTCACCTTTCATGCATGTCTGTCTGTCTATCCATAATAGCTATACCGTGACCTATTTATGTACATGTGTTATATCTACAGGGACGTATGTTTGTTGTGTATATATCTATTCATGTATCGTGTGTGTATAGAGATATATATGTACATATATACATATGTCTGTACATTCCTCATTTCATAATTTGCTTTGGTTTAAGTCTGTGGATATATGTGTGTGTGTATATATATATATATATATATATATATATATATATATATATATATATATGTATATATCTATATATATATATATATATATATATATATATATATATATATATATTATATATATATATATATATATATATATATATATCCATATCATACCTTTCAGTTGTACAGATTTTCGCTGAATGTACAGCTGTTTGCCTCTTATCTTTGGTCCGTTTTTCATAACCTTGTGTCTATCTGGCAATTTAGTGGCATATCATTAAAAACTAACATTGGTAAATAATGACAAGCATTTCAGGTTATGACTTCATACCCTTCAGAGAATCCATGCTAGTGACACACCTGTTATTCTATCCACTTTCTATGTTTGTTAGGGCAATATCTGGGGATTGTCCCTATTTGTACCAGTTGTTTTCATGGCTTTGTCCGGTTTTGTACTTTAAGGGGTTAACAGGTATGAGCCATGTATATATAATGTGGAGAAAACAGCATTCATTTGCTATGCTGTGAGTGGATTACACACGTGCAGGTGCACTTGCATATCCTTATTGTGGGTTACATATGTTTAATAGATATTTGTGCTTACATGGCATTTCATAATTCTGACCGTAACAGTTACATATCTGTATTCCGGTTTATGGACTGATGCGAAACACACGTTCACCTTTACATATTTAAATGTGTGTACAGCATGAATGCATTCATTACACTTTAAAGTTATATGTGCAGTGGTTGTAGGTCAACCGGGACTGCATTCACATTGGTCGGATGCCGAAACCACTATTCTATTGGTGTTCTGCCTCATTGATATGCATACCCATAGTACTTAGCTGTATCAGCATATGCCTCACTGCTTCACTTACAACACAGGCATCCATTCTCCTGCTGGGAAAAATGCGGTACTACATATTACACATTCCTTATTGCCTACTGCTGTGGACCCCAGCAGCATTGTTAATCACTCCAAGGATATGCAGAACACCAAGGCATATAGTTCTGGCACATACAGGTCTTTAATGGTCAGGGTGTTCATGTAGTGATCTGGGTTTTGGCTTGTCTGCCTGGTGAACAGAACTTCCCTGGCCAAGTTCAAATGTCAGACGAAGCATATGGACAGGGAGTTTCTCCCTATTATGAATTTTTACCTGTGTTTATAGACACAGGTGTTTGGGCACCTGTCAGCAGCTTATTCTGTTGGCAATACATATTATGGGTGGGGTTGTTACAGTCCATACTCCACGGTGAAGGGTGTTCCCATTCACATTTGACTATTAACTGTATTCAGTCATACGGGGATTATTATTTTGGACATGAAGTGACTACAAGTATGCAGTTGTACATTACACAAATGTGAAGGGTTATTACTGTAGCTATGTACGGACCATACCTCTCAACCTCTTAGAGCAGCAAATCTGCGCAAAACCTACATGATGGGGGGACAAATAGGGACACATTTTAACTATTGCTCTTACAAGCTTAGAACATTGATAGAATACTAGGTTTTGCATTAGCATGACTTTTCTGAAGGATGTGGAGTCTTAAACTGAAGATATTTCTCATTATTTAGTGATGTCAATCCTCAGCTATTTACCAGACTGGTGCAGATTGTCGGAGGCACACAACAACAATATGAGGCAAAACTCTGGTCATTCTGTGAATATCTGGACAGTTGAGTGGTATGGTATGGACCTCTGTAATACCCTGTTGTGTTCTGGCACAGCAGTAGCTCATCATTAAAGACTGAAGTCGGAATGTGCTGACAGACAGTTGGGTTTCAGACTTCATACTCCGGACATAATGCCAATGTGCAAACTGTTATTCTATCATATTTCTATGTTTCTGACAGCTATCTTTACAAATTGTCCCTGTTTTTGGACCTTTGTCTCACTTGTATTCACGGTTCTGTCCAGATAATTTGCTCACACAGGTTGACAGGTATGGTCGGTCATGCCTGCACACAGTCAGTGTCCCTCACACTTGATCAGGGTTAACCTGTTTATGTCAGTGTCTTCCTCACCCTCATGCCATTTGCCACTATGCGAATGTGTGCATTATATTCTCCCTCCTATTCGTGTGGGGACACATGCGGCACAGGAAGGTGTTTTATCCTGGGTACTAGGTTATGCATGCCCACTTAGGGCTGGACAGTGCCATGTACCTCCACTGCACGTTCTGACTTGGGTCCAGATATCTACGGGATTGGACATCATGTCGTCATACCCATTCTACTATTTACACAGGTTGGTTATCCCATGAGGGATATCCCAAAAATTGGACAAGACCAAAACAAGTCAGATACCGAAGATGTTTTTGGCTTTACAAAAATGTGCAGGGGGTTTTACATGCAGGGGATGCAATCCTGACACTGCCTAGGGTGACAATACCTATTACATATGCGTAGGGGTCACTGTGTGTAGCTGTGTCTGCAACGAACCAGTAGGCCAAGTACGGCTGGATTTGGTGGACGTTCTTGTACGGAGGCAGGTTGTGTGATGTGGAGGGTATGCTGGGTAGGCC
Source organism: Protopterus annectens (assembly GCF_019279795.1). Lineage (NCBI taxonomy): Eukaryota > Metazoa > Chordata > Ceratodontiformes > Protopteridae > Protopterus > Protopterus annectens. The sequence continues at coordinate 180,293,942 of NC_056728.1, forward strand.
ATTATGCAGCCAGGTGTGTTGCATTTGTTATGGCCAGTTCCATCAACACCCATCTGTGGGTATGTGACGGTGACATATCTATACATTTGTATCACACATTTCCATATTCATGTTTGTGGGATTGTGTTCTACACTATGGCCTGTCTGCTTGTCTTGCAGCTGTTTCTACATGTGTTTGTGTTTCTTTCCACTTCACCCACTGCCCCCTCGTACACCTCTGGTTCACCTTTTCTGCATATGACACAGTATCGCCTTTGAGGATTTTAAAATTACCCACCCAACCCTCACACGCAAATTCATCACACCCCATAGATCACTACTTTGGTTGTTGGCCCATGACACGGCCAGAGTAACACATTGACTACCCTACATGTGTCAGGTACCTTTATGGTTGTGTGGACTACCCTGCCATGTTTGCTTTCCACATGCTATACCTCATGCACATAGGTACACGCCCATACTTCACTTTCATTATTTGTTTGGTATACCCGGGTACTACCTGTTCAACTGTGTCACATACAAGTTCGGATTATACCGCTGACTTCTGGATTTTGCCAGCCTGTTGTACTCATTGGTAGGATGGCACCTTTTCCTATGTCCAAGCTATTCCTTACACATGTCTGACTGTTGTGAATAATGCCTCCACACAGTCGATGGTTGTGTTTCCACCTTTTCAATTGGCCACAGTGTGACATTTGCGGTGAACACAGCATATTTTACAGGCCGACACATACCCATGGTCAGTTCGGCAGATAGAACTTACAATTCTTGCCTATATCTAAGGTTATTCTTGTAGCATTTCAGTGTCTTATTCTGTTTCTTATGACATTTATGTAATATACGTTCAGTGAAAAACTGTTTAATGCAACTATTACATGACGTCTACGGAATAATTATGTTCTATAATCTCTGGACATTTGCCATTTTTACAAGTTTGTGTTAGGACACATCTGCCCAAAGAGGGACTGTCACTCTCAAAGTGGGACAGGTTGTAATCTTAGTCGACGGTACGGATCATACTGTTCCTTTCAGCCTACATGTGTCCTTATTGTTGTAGCTGTTTATATGCTCCTTCTGTTTTGTTTACATGCGTTTTCTATTTCCTATCACATTTGGTATGTGAAATACGGACATACCTTTTGTATCTGACTATTACATGCCTTGTGGGATATGATTCGGACATACGGTCACTACATATATCTACATTTCTCCTTGTGTATTTTGTTATGGGCACATCTGCACAGCTATGTACCCTACCTCACATTATGGGTCAGCTGGTGACCCTCTTCATTGGGCTGGATGTACCTACTGGCGGCTCGCTAACATATGATACATTTCACTTCCACATGGTATAACTATCAACACTACGTTGGACTACGGGCACACGGTTTTTATGTCATTTGTTCGAGGGTAGGGACCCGTTATTCCCTACCATGCATTTGTGTTTGCTTCTTCATTTTCTGGTCACAGGGACTATCTTGCATGCTTTCCATATGTTTCAGTATCCAGAGACACTGATAGGTGTGATTACTATTGCAGGCGGAATATAATATTCAGCAGTCTAGGTTGCTCATCGGCAGCTGACATTGACACGCCTCCATGCACAACTTCGATATGCCCCATGCACTTGCGCATGTTTCCTATGCACGTGGCTGTGGTGGCTGCGCGCCTTCATTAATATGCATATGGCGCGACTACTCCATATATACGCTGCACGGCCGGTGCAAACCTTACTCCGGCCTTGCACCAAGCTTCATGAATCCTGAGGCAAGACTAACTCATACCATCATGACTTAATGGCATATAGCAAAAACATGTTGGGTGAATACACCAGAAAGCAGGGGGGAAAGGCTTTCATGCCATGCTTTAACTTAGGGTCTGGAGGGAACACTAAGTACCAGGGAGAACTCGCTATTTTAAAAAAAAAAGGCAGACGTGTATGTCAGTGAGTCATTAGATACTAGATATACTCTGTATAGCATGTTAAAAAGGCACTCAAAATGACTCGAACCCTGTACCCCCATACCTAACAAGGAGATGTTTGTGTCATGACTAGATGCCATGGAATAAGTGAAATATTAAATAAGTCTTTAAAAAACTGTGCAATGTAAATAAGGAGGAGAAAACGATCCAAACCCTACACCCACTCTGCTAACTAATCCATTAATGTATTATTATTATTTTTTATATATATATATATATATATATATATATATATATATATATATATATATATATATATATATCTACTGTAAAACAAGTATTAAGCCTGATGCCCACCATGATCCAATGCTTGCAATAGTCCACGAGTCACTACAAAGCAGGGAGGTACAATGGACAACACCAGGTAGATTATTTAAACTATTATTTAGGAATCACTTGAATAGTTAAAAGAGCAACAGCTTTTTGCTAATTATAATCCCTAACAGAAATGTAATTCTAATCCCAGGCATTATTGTCTGACTGCATGGATAGGTGATTTACAAGGATAGGGACGAAATAATGTGAAGAGATTAGAGACATTCTTTTAACTCTGGGACAGTTATGGGGTATGTGGTATATGTGTGTGTTTGTGTCTGTACATGCACACATGGGGAGGTACTTCTACCACTGTGATGCTTCAGCTGTCAGTGTTAACAACTGCAGAAAGTGCCAAATAATAATTGTTAGTTAAGGGTGATTCAGACCTACAAATTAGCTGATAATGTCTTTCCTCATTGCGGCACATGTGTCTCTGAATGCAATAACACTGCAATGCGGGAACACGGGGCCGGATTCACGAAGGCTTGCACAGAGTCTAAGAGTAGTGTAAGACGATAAATAGCCAATATGTCTGCCGAGCGATCCAGCAACAGCCGGCAGGGGTGTGCATGAGAGCTCCTAAAACTACTCTTGCACAGACAGTGTTATGTTATGCAAATTACCTCATTTGCTGCTGAAAGCTATGCAAATGAGGTAAATTTGTGATCCAGGAAACACTAACCTGTGCGTGGAAGAGTAGAGTTATTTCCAAAAATGTACTCCGTTGGTAACGGAGTACCATTCTGCAAATAGCAAAACGGAACTATGACAGCTCCAAATAAAGGATGCAGCCAGTTGAGGAAGCATGCCAATGGCCAAATATAAGGCCATTGGCATTTTTATCATTTGAAAATTAATAAAAATCAACATTTTTTTCCCCGATCTCCAATGTTTAAGGGTAGCGCAAACGTGCGGCGCTTTAAAAACCAGAAAATAAATAAAAAATAGGCAAAAATAGGCATTCTTATTAAAAATATTATTCTGCCATGCAGGTGAATGGCAGGCTGAAGACAACATGGCTACTGAGTAGTGGTTGCTATGGGGGGAAGCTCAGTTTGAGAGATGTAACCAAGCATTAGTAGGCAATCCTATGCAAATGAGGATAAGGATAGTGAATTCCAATTTTCCCTGGCATGTGAGCCATGTCCCTAGAGTGTAAGTCTAGGAGTAGGGGAGTAGTAGAGTAGAAGATAGGTGACATCATGAGGGGGTATGTATGAAAGACTGTAAGCTTATTGGAGCCGAGTGGCTTGTGTTTGCTGTGAGTTGCTCAGGATTGGAAGAGGCATGTCTACAGTTGTCCTAGCTGAAACCCAGAAACCGAAGGTGTATGCCGTGGATATCACTGAAATTTCTTGCAAACGTGCTTACACCGTGTGCGTGCATGTGCGCGCCTTTAAACCTGTCTAAACCTGTATGCAAACTTGTGCACCTGTCTAAGCCTGTGTAAGCCTGTCTAAGCCTGTGTGCATGGATGTGCACCTGCCTAAGTCTGTGTAAGCCTGTGTGTGCGTGTTTCTGCTTGTTTGCATGGTGCTGCCCCTTGTGGAAAGGAAGTTAACCAAGGAGAACTAGCAGAGCTGCCAGGTGTAATCAATCAGAATCAACCAATTAGACAGGCAGTACACTAGCCCAGCCCAGCACTTAAAACTCTGCAAACAACATTCCCCCATGTTTTTCTCAAAAACACTGCAACACTGCAGTATACAAAGAAAGTGAAAACTTAAAAAGCTTAACTCAGACAAAAAATGTTAGGGGCTGCCATTGCTATTATAAGCCAACATGTGCAAGATGCTGAGGGTGGTGCCATTGCGAATGCTGCTGAGCAGCCCACAGTGAGGAGACGGAGAAGAGTCTACAGACCCAGGTTAACCTACCAGGGGCTACATGAGCTGCAGATAGTGGAGCGCTATAGAGTGGACAGAGACCTCCTGCAGCAAATTTTGAGCTGTGCAGGCCACGCCTCACACACAGAACCAACAGAGGGGAACCCATCCCAGTGAAAACCAAGGTATGTGTTGGACTAAGAATACTAGCAACAGGTACCTTCCAGAGACCAACTGGTGATATGATGGGGATTTCACAGGCATCAGCATCCAGGGTACTGCACCAGTACCTGAATGCCATGTCAGCACATGTCGGGGATCATGTATATTTCCTCAATTCCCATGAGGCATTGGCCAGCAATATGCGTCTCTTCCAGCAAATAGCGGAATACTCTGAGGTAGTGGGTGCAATTGACTGCACGCACCTACACATCAAAGCACCAGTCAGTGAGCGGGGTAGGGCCTACATCAATGGCAAGGGCTTCCCCTCCATCAACTGCCAGGTCATGTGCGATGCCCAGGGCATCATACTGAATGTGTGTGCTGGCTGCCCTGGAAGCTACCACGATTCCCATATCTGGCATCTGACGCAGCTGTACCAGACATTTGCCAATGGGGACATCCCTGACGGTCACCTAGTGGGGGATGCTGAATACGCACTGGAGCTGTGGCTGATGACACCTATCAGAAATGCACACACACCTGAAGAAGAACTCCATAATGAGGCACAAGCACAAACACGAAATGTAATTGAGCATGTGTTTGGGATGCTGAAGTCACGGTTCCGGTGTCTGGACATATCTGGTGGAGCCTTGCAGTACTCACCAACTACATGTACCCAAATTGTCATGGTATGTGCCATGCTACACAATATGATCCTGCAAAAACAGCTGCAACAGGAACAGCATGGGGCAGGGCCAAACAACCCCCCCACCATTGCCAAGGCCATCACATGCAGAGCATGACTCGGAGGAGAAACAACCTGAGCCTGCCCCAGTAGGCAGAAAGAGGCGTGCCCAGTACGCCTTGGCCTTGGCAAAGAGGCAATGCATAGCACATACACTGGCTCAGTAGGAATCCTGGAAATGATACCTCTCTCTGACTCACACATAAAATAAAAGGGATGGCTAACTTGACACTACCTGTTTTCAAACATGTATAGGGAGTGCACTATGTGCATCCAACATAGACAGCCCTGCAGCATCACCTGAGGCATGATTGCCATGTTTTAAGCAATATAAAGCAGTGCTAAGCAGCTTTTACCACTGTTTAGCATATTTAAGCATAATTGCGCAGAGCTGCGCACCGTGCAAACTAGCGCAGCATTGAGCAATGTTGGGCAACGTTGGGCAATGTTGGGCAAAGTCAGGCAAAGTCGAGCAAAGTCAGGTAAACACGCTCACACCTGCTTTACTGTTCCTTAACCAGTCAGGTCTGCCCAGCAGGAAAATAAAAAGCAGTGACAGGGCTCGAACTCAGGATACTATGCATTATAGTCACAGTACTGAACCACTAAGGCATCTCAGCATTTCACTGGCACAGACAAAGCAGGACAATTGTAGACTAATGCAAACACAAACAAATGCAGTAGCATGCCCTCTGAACTTCACCCCAGGCCTATGCAGACAGATAACAGCAGGCCAGGCCGTGTGATGTGGGTTGGGTAGGCTATGAAGTCACTACCTAATATACGTGAAATTGGAAGCTAAGATCTGTAGTACAGTAGTCTGCCTCAAGCCAGTAAGATAGGCAACGGTACAGACTGAAATGGAGTACCTGACATAGCAGTGCAGGCCTAGCAAATGTGTATAAGTGTCAGGTGAACCCCTCATCCTATGTACACCCACAGTAACAATCAGGTGTGCCCCCCGGTAGAAATGTACAAATAATAGCTGTCCCCCCTGTATGTAGAAATATTGATAAGTTTATGCAAAGTGACTCATGGAAGCCCTGCAGGCACAGCATGCTTCCTGTTGATGTACAACACAAAGGTGAGCCCTGACGTAAAAACCAACTTGATTTTTCACACACATATAGTATATATGTCCATACTGGGCATGTTCATACACTTAAACAAATTTAGCAAATTTCAGTCAGCAACATACTGAAAGGTCATACTGGGCATGCTCACACACTTAAAGCAAATGTCAGTCAACAACATACTGAAAGGTCATACTGGGCATGCTCACTCACTTAGGCCATGTCTGAGTACAGCAGTGGGCCACACATATCTGGCAGTTGCAGTTCTTACCCCAGAAACTTGTCACTATTCACCAATCCTGCCTTGCGCACACAGTGATATGAAAACAGACCCATATAATATATTGGACTCCTGTCATAGTCAAACTATGTACTACAAGTACTTAAGTTGTTCAAAGAAAGTGAAAATTCAAAGAAGATCAATAAACTCTGATCAGTATCATCAATAAACAATGAGCACTCCTAACATTATCCAATCCATGTTCTGGCAAAAATATTGTCAAAGAGTCCATAGAGAACCATGAAGCTTTCTTTCGCTATGTCATAAATATCAATGAAACTCAATATCAATAAAGAGCATTAGCAGCCTGAAATACATGCCATACACAGACCGTCTCGAAATGCTCCAGCTGTACTCTCTCACATATCGCCTACTCATAGGTGATCTCCGCCTAACATACAAAGCTATGTCAAACACAGAGCTGTTGGACATGCTCCATGTAAAACACTCACAATCCCTCTGCCCTTCGGCCACAAAACCCAGAGTGAAATAAAAAGGAAGGGGTGTATCCATTTACCTTATGGATACCCACACCTTCAGGTTAGTGGCACAGCATGAGGCCTTGGAGACCATGCAAGTGCAACTAACATTTGGCAAAGCTGCTTATCAGATTGTAGCCTGCTACAGATCACCTACCTTGTCTCAGGAACCTCACTCAGTATTCCTGAGAACAGTGGAAAATATAAAGGTCCTACCAAACACCATTATATGAGGAGATTACAACTACCCAAACATTGAGTGGGAGAATGACTCATGTACAATGTCCTTTGCCCAATGTTTCCTAGAGTTTAAAAACTCAAACGCCCTGGAACAGCTGGTCACCACACCCACTAAATGTGCAAACATACTGGACCTGATCATCACCAACATGGGGTACCAGTGTTGCACAACAGAGATAAACCCCTTGCTGGTAATATCAGATCATAAAGTAATCACACTGGACATCCACATCCTGCCCCCCCCCCCCAGTCATGGAAACCATTGTGAAGACATTTTTAAAAGCAAACTGCACACTTCCCAAGACCAAAGTGGAAATTTCCAAAGCCCCCTTGCTATAGGATAATGCTATACAATCTGCCAAATCATTTACAAGTAAATTCTATGAGCATCAACAGGGATGCATGGATCGAGACATCCCAAATAAAACCAAGACGCAGTCCTCCAAAAATAAGAAACCAATCTGGTAGTCGTTGCCCATAAATAAGCTATACAACAGAAGGAGGAAACAAACACATGATAGAGCCAACTTCACAAAAGGAAAGGCATCACTGATCATTATGAGGAAGAAACAATGATCGCTCATAAAATAATCCAAGGCCAGTTTCTAAAGACAAATTGCCAAGGAATGTAAGAATAACAACCACAAAGCCTTCATTAGCTATACCAAACATTTAGGTGGCAACTTTCAAATATACTGTCAGCTACTGCAAAATGGCAAGAAATACACTGAACCGACTTACATTGCCCACATCCTGGTGGACAAGTTCAGTGCAAACACCCCCAGCACCTCCAAAAGGGCCTCTGTCATCCCAGAAGGATGCAGAGCCCCAGACTTCATGGAAACATAGGTAAAAACAGCCCTCTCCAAAGCTAAGAACACAGCATCAATGGGACTGGATGGTGTCCCAGGCTGCATCTTACACCAGCCGCAAAAGGAACTACACCCTCACCTACATTCACTGTCTAGAATCAACCGTACACACAGGCTATGTACTCAAAGAATGGCATAGAGCAACAGTCATCCAGCTCCACAAAGGGGGTGCCACAACAGAACCTGGAAACCATTGCCCTATAGGCCTACTCAGCCTGGTCTGCAAATCTATGGAGCAAATTATCATGGAACCTATACACAGAGACATTGGGGACCTCCAGACACTGGACTCTACCCAACTTGGCTTTGTTAAAGGCAGATCCTGCCTCCTAAACCTAGTTGACTTATTTGAAGCAGTTACCAAGGACATAGATGGCGGTGAAAGTTGTCCACACAGCCCACCTGGACCTCACAAAGGCCTTTCGACACCATTCCCCACTCTGTCATCATGGACAAGGTTACCAGCTTGAACATTAACAGCTATGTCACAGGATGGGTGGCCAACTGGCTCACAGATCAAACACACATGTTCAGAGTTGCAGGTGCCATGTCCGACTCTAAACCAATCACAATTGGCATCCCACAGGTCTTGGTCCTAGGACCCCACCTGTTCAGTAGATACTGCTCAGAGGTACAGGCAAGCACGGGAGGAGTATGGCTGAACAAGTTTGCAGATGACTGCTAACTGTGGTCCATAATCGACACTATGGCTGACACACACATCCTCCAGAAGGGTCTTACAGAGACAGATACCTGGTGTCAAAACAATGCCCTCGAGCAGAATGCCAAAGAATGCATAGTCATCCCCTTTGGATAAAACAAAGTGCACACAAATTACCACATAGGTGGTAATCCAGTATGTACAGAGAAAGTAATTATGGCCCTGGAGACCCAGGTAGATAGTAAACTCCCCTTTGATGATCACATGGCCAAAGTGTTTTGAAATTACTTCTATGTAGCCCACCTAATGTCACCTAATGTAACCCACTTTGTCTAGTCTGATGATGTCACCATCCTACAAATATACCTGTGGAAAGAAGAACTCCTAGTAATGCGTATAGCGCATCGTGTAAATGCGTACTCCTCTAGTATCATAAAGTAGTTAGGTAGAGGTTTAAAACCTGCACTTGACAACTGTGTGTATGTGTGTGTGTGTGTGTGTGTGTGTGTGTGTGTGTGTGTGTGTGTGTGTGTGTGTGTGTGTGTGTGTGAGACACTGTTGGTCAATGTGTTGTGGGTTTTGATTTTACTACTGTATGACATATCACAATGACAACAGTATGTGCATTACACATGTCAGGTAGCTGTGTGGCAAATACATACACGTACATGTGACCTCAATTATTTCATAGGTGGGAACCCTGCTTTCTCCATGAACACATTTGTTATCTTTGCCAGAGTGTGCTGCCACTTTCCAGACCTTAGGTCACATCTGTATGCTTGTGACAAGCCCAGCCACTGCAGTGATCCCTGGCCTAGGTCATCCGTGTCACACACGCTCATTACGGTTTCTATTGAATAGTGTGAGTGAGGGTTTATGCCTGAGGTATATTTTATACCTGTTAAAATGCAGCAAAGTCTGTCAATGATGGCTATTCATTATAGATGTACAACAACCTTTGTGGATATGCATGCAGACCCCTTATTGCTTATGTGATCGACCGAGGGATTTCAAAATACCTTTTAAAATGTGATTACCAAAGGAGAGATGATGTAACACTTGGCTTTATGTACACATTGGTACCTGTTCAACATTTTGGGGGCTACTACCTATGTGGTACTGTGGGGATACTATGTTTTGTAAAAGTGGATGACTATGCTTTTGTTGGCTTATAGCTTTACAGCATGGGTTTGACATCAGGCATCTGTCTCACTATATATGACTCTGTCTCTCTCTCTCTCTATATATATATATATATATATATATATATATATATATATATATATATATGAATACATATACACATACATTGGTGTACATATACATATAGGTACATATACGGTCTACCTTTCATGGTGGGAATATCAATTATGCAAAGGATGTGAGGTATACAGTAATGCAATGATATCGCACAGTCTTGTGAGAAATGCATTGAAGATGTTCTCAGCCCATGTAGCTTTAGCAAGCCTCACTGGCTGCAAAATTGCAAACTTAACAAATCACACCCACAGTGTTTAACCACCACATGTCATATACCAGCACTGTATGCTGTCTTGTTTGCCACACACTACAACCTACATACAAATATGCACATAACAACCTTCACCAACATATATATGTCCACCCTTCACATACAGTTGCAGTATGTCCCTTGCTCTATGCACATGTACAGATGTTAATATATCTGACACATATATATCTGTCCATATGTGTGTGCCATACACACACAAGGTCCACACTGTTGTAAGTCCCTGGACCACATGGCTGATGTGTTGGGCCTTGCTGCAACATGAACAGGTGTCACATGTGAGCACACAGTAATATTAGAGGGTATGTATATAGCTACAAATGCTAGATTAGCATACTAGCCTGGTACAGCAGTTGCCAATGCTAAGCTACATGTTAATATGACTATCATGCATGTGTTACTCTGTCACATCCATGTTTATATAACTGTTTGCGCTACTCCCCCAAACAGACATTGTCCACACTACTATACAGAACACAGCTAACATGGATCAGATGTTTGACATTTAATGCTGAGCTACATATGTCACAGTTATGTCCCCCTGCACACAGCTACACACTGATTTGTCCATGGCAGTAGTTATGCTGGACATCTGTGCATAGATATGTACTGCTGCCACATATAGATGTTTCAAAATATGTAGAGTACTCTTCAAAAACATCTATTACATGCTAGTAAATACACATCTGTTACATACCTTTCCTTTGTATATGTTGGTATTATTAATTTCCATGTTCCTTTTGCTTTTGAGTTTGATTTTGCTGTTAATGTCTCTCTCTCTCTCTCTCTGTCTCTTTGTCCATGGCAGTAGTTATGCTGGACATCTGTGCATAGATATGTACTGCTGCCACATATGTATGTTTCAAAGTATGTAGACTACTCTTCAAATACATTTACTACATGCTAGTAAATACACATCTGTTACATACCTTTCCTTTGTATGTGTTGGTATTATTAATTTCCATGTTCCTTTTGCTTTTGAGTTTGATTTTGCTGTTAATGTCTCTCTCTCTCTCTCTCTCTCTCTGTCTCTTTCTCGGTGTCTGCAATGGAGTGATTGCATGTGTGGGCAGCAAGTACAGCCTGCTTTTATAGGTATCTACACATGTGCATGTGATGGCCTCTGCACCAATTGGTGGCCATCATTTGGTAATTGCATGCAGCCTGCTGTGTGGTAATAGCAGTACTCACTGTCATAGCAACCCAGTGCTATAAATTGCTAAGTCAGGTAGGCGTAGCCCTTTCAGCTTTCCAAAGTGGGGCTCATATTTGTTTGCTGTGCACACCGTTTTTTAAGTCAGAAGGTTGGTATAGTTCTTATATCTGAAGTTAGGGGTGTAGCCAGTGATTTAAATGTTGTACTCAGACCTGAATGTTGCCACTTCCAGTACACACTTGTCAGTGTAGAATTGTACTCACCCCTGCAAATGCTAACACATGATACATGGGAGTATGTAGTTTCTTTTCTACGTATACAATTAACTGCCATACAAAAGTAGTTAGTGAGATGTATTCTTTTGGCACATTAACTGTTTGTGAACTGCTATACTATGAATACTAATGTACTCACTTCTGAACAGTTTATGCTTTTTTAGTGTTGACATTAGCACAGGCTGCTCATGAAAACTGGACAATTCCAGTACTGAGTATGCCTACCTACATCCTTGGTAGACCCTGAACACACAGGTATATTGTACATTTGGGTAGGGATGCTGACATACAGAGAGCATTATGTATTATTGCGTGAATGTTATCTTGATGGACTTAAAGGGTTGCTGTGTACCTGTTAGTTTATCAAGGCAAGTAGTCTGTCTGCATAGCTCCCAACTGTGGACCTATCCAGATGGTAGGCAGATGTTAGCCTGTTATTCTTTGTCTGTGCAATGCACAGATCTTTTCAGCACTGGTACAATGGCATTGTTACAGTCAATTGCTACCAGCACATGGTTACATCCTTTGGTATTTCAGTGTTGTACTCCTACATAAGGGTATGCTTGTGGAACTCCTTCCAAAGCTATTTGCACAGTGTGTAACAGCAGAAAAGCTGATATGCCTGTGTGTTTCTGCCTCTGCCAGGCCTCTGAAACACTCAGGTACATATTTGAACAGAGTCAGGGAAAGGTAGGTAAAAGTCAGGTACACCTTCGAAATAATAGCGACAGTAAGTGGAGACTTCGAGAGAACCAGTGCATATGGATTACTACACATTTTCTGAAGTACAAGCGGTGTCTAACTCTTATTATTGTCATTATTCATTTAGTATAATACCCCACCTTTTTGCCTAATGTCAGTACTTTTCAGAGGGAGTCAGAGGGACACAGCTAACAAATGTTTCAAAATCAGGGACATCCCTGAAAAGTAGTCACAGTTGGGATGTATGTCCTCTGCCCTAATCAGATATGCCACTGTTTGTCCTGCTATGATACTGTGTGTGGTTTGTAAAGTGCTGCTGTAACATTATTTCCTGCTAGAATGGCTGGTTCTCTTATCACAGTCATGTAATGCAATTCCACAACAACTGCTGGTAAAGTTCCACATAAGTTTTATGTTATGGCATTCCTATTTTTCCTTTACATTCACTCATTCTGATGCATGATATATTTATTTCAACACCAACTTGTTGTATGTCTACCATGGCTTAGTGGTACTTCATGCAGTCTAGTGTGCCCAAGGTCTGTGGTTTGAGACTGACACAGGTGTTTTATTTTGCTGCTGAGCAGAACAAGGGCCCTGACATACAGAGTGACTAAGGTACTTTTAAGCAGTTGTAAGCGGGTTTGCGTGGGTTTGCACCATGCTTAGCAATGCTTAGCTAAGCATACACAAGGCGCACACTCGCGCAAACCCGCTTACTACTGCTTAATAGTGCTTACTCCCGCTAACCCCTGCACTCATTTCTTTGAAAGAAAAGAAAATGGGGAGATAGGAAAGTGGTGAAAAAGGGGCACAAAGAGGGAAAGACAGTAGGGAAAACAGCTCAGGATGTGCAGGATGGGTGTAGGGAAGGTCCATAGCTGCCCATTTCTTTAACAGCAACAGCTGTGCATATGCAATAAATTTGGAGGGGGAATATGAAACCTTCCACCCCTGAGAGAGGGGTCAGGACAACAAAGTATGTTGTACTGCCAATTAAATATCAGTTTATGTGTCCAGCGTACATATGTGCAAAATGGGCAGCTATGTATGGGGCATAATTTTTTTTGGGAGCAGATTGCCCTTTTTTTTTCAGGTGAGAGTGGAGTGTGGGGTAATGGAAGTAGGTATGTTTGAGGAGGTAGGTTGGGGAGGTAAACAGACAAGACAAACAAGACGCATACAGGGGAAGAATATGACACATGTAGTGGGTGAAAACCATTAATGGGGAAGGATGTTTGGAAATCGCAAGCCCATGAGCCCACGGATGACAACAGTGGAACTGTGATCCCCACCCATGGGCAGTCACCACTGCACCTTCACAGCCCAGAGGGTGGCTGTGCTGGGAGCTGTGTTGGAGGGGCAGGCTAACCCGTGAGTTGCGCCACTCATGCCTCAAGCTGGCGTAGAGAATTAGCTACAGAACGCTCGATCTCCTACGCACCACAGCTGCGACCATTCAGAGGGTGATAGGCGGCCCTCCTCCAACCACGCTTGCACGGGGGGGGGGTGAGTCCCATCCCCTGCAGCGCTTCCACCCAAAGGTGGCACAGGGCCAATGGAGGAGGAGGTCCCAGGCTGGGCACTGGACCTGCTGGTGCCAGGTGCCATCGCCAGCTGTGGTGGGACAGGTGGATCTGCTGGGACTGGCCTTCCCATACGTTCTATGTTTAGGAGGATTTAATGAAAATATGGGTTAGTAACAGTCAGCAGCATTCCCAATTAGTTATAACAGCATGCAGAAATATTCCCCTTAACCCAAAACACCAGAGTTCCAACAGTTGAACAGCAAGCATGACACATGCATATATAGAACAACAGTGGACATTATAACAGCATGCAAGTTTAATTGATGGCAACAGGCCACCAATATTGTGGTATCTTAACAGGGTACATGCATCGAAATAAATGCAGATATTTATAAACCAATAGGACATATGTCCCAACAAATGTTTTGAGATTAGATATAACCATTGTGGTGTGGAATTGCATTTTTTATGCACATACAGTAAGGTGGAAAATGATAGCTTCATTAACAACTTATATATCCTTCTAGTTTACACTACATTCCTAATAACTGCTGTTATATGTCCCCTACATGCATTATTACACTACCCAATTGTCCTTAAATTGGGAAATGGGTCTTGCTAGATCTTTACATACATGGCTGTATCTGACATACAAACTGTCCGGGATGCAGATGTTACTGCTACATATTTTGTGAGTTGCTCTGACACACTACTGCTCAGATGGTACACTGACAGCTCTACTTTCCTATACATATCTAGATATGTTTAGGTGAAATTATCAGTTATATGTTAACTGTCCCTACATTTCTGTCAGCACAATGACATTTCTGGGGAACACAATACCAAGCTACTCATGTGCCAGATTAACCTGTACATGTTGGGCATGAACCAACAGTTGAGGACTGTAAATATGCTTAAAAGCTACTGGCACTCCCTTCATCCAATTTATATGGGCCTACCCAACTGTGTGTTAACAGCGCTTAATACAACAGTACTATTTCTATAATGCAAGAGTACAACAACGTATCAAAGAAAATGACACAGACACACTCCAGGAATTATACCTTTATTAAAGACTTATAACACTTTTCTAGAGGCTCTCTCATTTATTTTATATAACAGTACATGCAGAATAATTATTAGAGAATTATTATACCTTTATTTATTGTGTTAAAACACTTTTTCAGGCTCTCTCATTTATTTTACATAACAGTACAAGCAGAATAATTACTAACCTGCCTGGTGGCACAGCCTTAGCAGCCTATCGGCATAGGCTTGCTGATTCACAGCACGGACACCTGCAGCTGTGAAGTCAATGAAGTGATATTGAGACATACCTATCCATAGTATAGACTAGAATAGCAATTCTTACATACTTAATTCCATGGCTACTTACTCAGTAGTGGGGCATTTTCCATCTCACTGGCCTCCTGGATCCACTGGTACAATTGACCCACCTTGCATCTCTTCAGGTTTGCGTGGTGGTGGCTGACCTGCTCACCAGCCCGAGGGACACCTGTGCTACTGGTGAATTCAGGAGCTAGACAGTCCCAGGCTTCCGCTTTGTATTGGGTGCCCTGGTACTGGCCCAGCAGGAGTCTATCCTCATGATTATGGACAAGGAGCCAAACCATTACTTTTGACTCCTCAATGCCCCAACGTTGCACTCAAAAACGAGAGCCCTCTCCAGCACAGGCCATTGCTGCCTTCAGATGGGAGCTACAACCAGTTATGGCAAGTATTCCCACCTATGGAGCTTAAATATGCATCATTTCCTGCACTTATTTGCGATTGGCCAGTTTTGAAAAAACTCAGCTGAAGGCACACCTGTTTAGCAATGGGTAAACTTCCACTGATATGTATGTGTGTGTTGAAAGTGCATGCTTATGAAAAGCTGTCATGGCTTAGTGGTTCAGTACTGTGATTATGGAGTGTGGTATCCCGGGTTCGAGTACTGTCATTGCTTTTTATTTTACTACTGGCCAGACCGGCTAGGAGGTGTGGCTGTGTTTAGGCGACTTTGCTCAACTTTGCCCAACGTTGCTCTACTGTGCCCGACATTGCCAGACGTTGCACTAGTTAGTGCGGTGTGCAGCTCTGTGCAAACATGTTCTGTTTGCGCTAGTTTGCGCGATACGCAGCTCCACGCAGGAATTATTTTTATATACAGATTTCCAACAGAAAATAGAAAGGGGAGTGGTGGGACTCGAACCAGGAATGCCTCTTCTTTGTGCAAAGGCTCTACCACTACGCTATTGCTCTTAATTTGCATACAAGTTTCTTATTATCCTCTTCGCTGTCTAAACTGCTAACTGTAGCTAAGCAATGGGCAAACCCGCGCATGTACGAGCAAATACGGGAAGCTATATCGGGAATAATAAAATAAATAAATAAATAAATGTTTTGCATTTTCTAATTGTACAGGGGTTTAGAATGTGGGGGAGTGTAGTGTTGGGTATGTACACATTTGAGAGGACTCGCTCATGTCAGTTGACATTTGCCAATTGAGGGACTTGCAGGGGTATGGATTTTTGGACTGCTCGGCAGACCGACACGCCCTCTGCACTCGTGCATGCCCGTGTTAGCCTTAGAGTTGAGTCAGTGCACCTTCATGAATATGCATGGTGTGCTGATGTCTTACTATTAGGCTGCAGTTTCCGTGTAAGAGTAATTTAGTCTTACACAGAGGATTAGTGAATCCCGGGGAGGGTCTTTTTACTGCAGTCTTTAACATGAGTGGTAAGTCTGTTTCTAAATTCCATGGCTAATCTTTTCCTCCTTTTTTATATAAATTTGTTAATATTATCTGCAAAGATTTCTGACTTCACATTATTATCTGCAGTTGGCCTGGATGGCCTGATTAATTGTGATTTTTTTACAATGTGCCTGATGATCATAGTATGTAAAGAGATGTTCTTTTTCACAGGTTTTTTATGTATAATAGTTAAAGGAGTTAACTTCCTTACTGTAATTAATGTTTGGAGGAAAATGTGTTATGTAAAGGAGTTGTAATAGTAAAATCAGTTGTGCTGCTCTTTATGTGACATTAAAAATTGAAATAATGCATTTTGTAATAGCGCCAACTACTTGCAGAATAATGGCTTTACAGGTGCACTGTATCTCTTGAAATAAAAAAAAATATATATATATATATATATATATATATATATATATATATATATATATATATATATATATATATATATATTTATATATATATATATAACATTTTTTTTGAAGGTAGAGCTTTAAGGCTATGGGTTATCATGTAGTACTCATTTCTAAATAATTCACTTGAAATAAAGGTGTTATCAATTTTTGACCACTTCTATTTTATCTCAGTCACTGTCTCACACTTTGCCTTTCTCTCCATCTAGTTACATGCACCCACACACACACGGATTGTATCAGTATCAGAATAGTCAAAGTATCAAAATAGTCAAATGCTAAGATGGTTGCATTAATTTTGCAAACTGCTTACAAACTGAGTTTCTAATTGTCTTTGTTGGTTTATCTGAGTTAGCTAGTTTAAAGTCAATAGTAAAGTAAACAGTGTTTTCAATTAAAATGCTTAGAATTTACTAGTTGTGTTTTATGTGTCAATCTGAACAGTGCAAAAACATATAACCCAGAAAGCTGGTTATTTTTATCCGAACACTACTGTACTTAACATTCAGGGAACTATGACTAAATTTGACAAATGTGGAGTAAATTGGTGGTGCTAAACAGCACTGTCATCTTTTTATTGACTCATCCAGAATTCAAATCTACAAATGTAGTATATTAGACGGATTGAAGATGAATTACATAAATATTACTGGATGAATGCACAAAAATCATTTTACAAAATGGACATATACTTCAGCTTGTAGTCCATCTGTTTGTGGGGATTTTTCTTTGGGAGTAATTTCATTGGCTTTACATATACCCCGGGATTCATGAAGCAAGGCCGGCATTAGGCTTGCGCCGACCATGTGCCGTGAAGCTGGTGCAGTAGTGCCAAATGCATATTAATGAAGGTGCGCTGCCGCCACAGCCACGTGCATAGGAAAGGAGCGTGAGTGCACAGGGCGTGTCAAAGTGCCGCATGGAGACGTGGAAATGTAAGCTGTCGATGTGCAACCTAAAATACTTGCATATAACAATTTGCAAGCAATAGTATTTACATCTGTCAGTGTCCATGGATACTGAAACGTATGCAAAGCATGCAAGACAGTTCCTGCGAACACAAAATGAAGAAGCAAACACAAATGCATGGTAGGGAATAACGGGTCCCTATCCCTCGAGCAAATGACATTGAAAACCGTGTGCCCTTAGTCCAACGCAGTGTAGATAGTTATACCAAGTGGAAGTGAAACGCGTCATATGTTAGTGCACCGCCAATAGGTTCGTCCAGCCCCATGGTCAGGGTCACCAGCTAATCCATATTGTGAGGGAGAGTACACAGCTGGGCAGATGTGTCCATAACAAAACACATGATAAATGTAAATATCTAGCGACTGTATGACCGAATTATATCCCACAACGCATGTAATAGTCACATACAATAGGTATGTCCGTATTTAACATACCATATGTGACAGGAAATAGAATAAGCATGTAAACAAAACAGAAGGAGCATATAAACTGCTACAACAATAAGGCAACATGTGGGCTGAAAAGAACAGTATTATCCGTAGCGTTGACTGTGGGTATGTGTTGACAAGTACAATTGGATATGTGTCCGGAATATATCCCATCCTGGACATAGGAAAAGGTGGCATCCTACCAATGATTAGAAAAGTTGCCCAAAATCTGCACATCTGCGGTCCAAGCCGTACTTGTCAGGATGTGTCACAGTTGAACGGGTATTACCCAGGTATACCAACCATGTCATGAAAGTTAAGTATGGGCGTGTACCTATGTGCGTGAGGAATAGCATGTGGAAGGTGGCAGGGTAGTCCACACAACCATACAGGTACCTGACATATGTAGGGTATGCAATGTGTTACCTTGACCGTGTCATGGGCCATCAACCAAAGCAGTGATGGATGGAGTATCAGGAATATGTGTGGGGGGGGGATGGGTAATGGTATAATCCTCAAAGTCGAGACTGTGTCGTATGCAGAATAGGTGAATTGGAGGAGTATAAGGGAGCAGTGGGTGAAGCAGAAAGAAACACAAACAACATGTATACACATCTGCAATACAACCAGACAGTCTATACTGTAGAACACAATCCCACAAACATATGAATATTAAAATGTGCGATACAAATGTACAGAAATATAAAACGCAAATAAAAAGTACACCAAAACAACGGAGCAACGATCCAGCAATAGCAGTGGATATAAAACAAGTGCAAACTAAAAACAATACCATGCGCTGGGTCCAATGGCTGGTCGTAAAAAAGAGAGTAGATATTCCACAATAAAGACAGTCACAAACTCAGACTTGAAAAATACGAAAACTGCATAAATGTCAAAGTCAAGCAGTTTAATGTTTAAAACTGTTAGCGCTTTCACCCGTAGGCTTCTTCAGACAGTATAACAACACAAAAAACATTCATGATTTAAATACAAAAGTGTTACCAGTGATAGGTGGATAAGATTTATCACATGTTAAAAGACGAATCTCCAACTATTTAAACACATAGTGTAGCTAATAAAACGGACAAGCGCTAAACTTCATTATAAGGCTGTACAGCATTAACAATAAAAGACGTACAGTATAAAAACATATTAAAAACAAGGCAAAGATATGTGCAAATTTCTATAAATCAAAAACTAAAAACTAACTATGTAGGACTAATATAATCATGAACACTAAGGTCTGTAGCACCTCTTCTTCCTTAAGACTGGTGCAATATGTACCTTCTCGTTCAACCCAGGAGGCTTATCAGCCCTACACCTAATTATCCAATTCATCTCTCTTTCTAAAGTTTGATTAATAAGATCACCTCCCCTGACATTGGGGAAAACCTCCTGTATAATACAAAACCGAAATGTATGTTGTGGACCAGTTGACTTGACATTTCTAGCTAGTGCATTAATACTACTGCCTATCCTTATTTGATACATATGCTCCCTGATTCTCTCTTTAAATGTTCTGTTCATTTTGCCAATGTAGAACGAAGTACAGGCAGAACACCTGGCTAAATAAATAACATTGGAGCTCATACAGTTGGTATTAGTGCAAAACTTAAACTCATAGTTGGTGACAGGGTGAACAAATGAGGTCCTAGTGTCTATCAATGCACACTGATTGCAATGTCCACATGGATTCGTGTTTATAACCAATGAATTGCTAGAGCATATGGCAGAGTATGAGGTCTTATTGCATAACATACTTCTTACATTAGGCTTGTTCTTATAACTAATCATAGGTTTTAAGCCTACCATTTCCCTAATGGCTGGATCAAGGATTAATATCTCCCATCGTTTTTCCAAAAAACTCCTTATAGCCCCAGCATCTTGAGTGTAGAAAAGGGGGGCTCTTAATGAATTCAAAGAAGTCATGTGAGCAGGATGTACAACGTCATTAATCAAAGCTGACTCAGAGTAATATGGTCTCGCTACGGTGGAACGAAGCGAACTAACTTCTAACTCCATCTTATTGAAGGTATGATCATCAAACCCTTGATGCATAAACATCTGTCTCATTTTATCGAGTTCCTCTTCATAGCCAACTTCAGTAGGGTTCAACCTGGCCGCTCTCATAATTTGACCCTTCATAACATTATTAAACACATAGGTCGGATGCATGCTCTGCCTATGAAGCAAAGCGTTCCGATAACATGACTTCCGATGTATGCTTGTGTTTATAAGACCACTAGGAAGTCTATTTAAAAGAACATCCAAAAAAGAAATGGTTTCTTTAGAATAACACATGGTAAATTTTAAGAAATCTGTGGACTGATTAACATCTTGAAAAAACAACAACAAATCTTCCTTCGTACCAAACCAAATGAAGAAAAGGTCATCTACAAATCTCTTATAGAAACCTATGTGCTCCTTATAGTGACTGAGCTGGAAGAGATATTGTTTCTCCCAATTAGCCATGACAATGTTGGCATAGCTATTGGCACAAGAGGTGCCCATAGCTACGCCATCATTTTGCAAATAAATAATGTCCCCAAACAAGAACACATTATTGGTTAGTATGGTCTCCAAAAAAAGAGCCAATAGATCAATAAACTGACTAGTGTAATCAGACTTGTTACGTAAATAACTTTGAAAAAACTGAATACCTAAATCATTAGGTATAATGGTGAATAAACTCACCACATCCAATGTAACAAGTAGGAACTCACGAGAGGGATCTACATTCTTCATAAACTTATAAAATTCTATCAAGAATTGTTTACTATCTTTTAGGATATGAGGGCTCCTATCAACCATAGGCCTTGAAAAGTGCTCAAGATAAATGGACATGGGTTCGGTTGACCAACCTTGTCCTGAGACGATAGGTCTCATGGGTGGATGGTTCAATGACTTATGCACCTTAGGAAGACCCTGTATGATTGGAATTCATGGGTTCTTTACTTTCAAATAATGATATAATTCCTCCGTTATATCATGGCTCAAAACTAGCTCATCTAACATATCAAAAATCTTAAATACCTTCTCAGTAACTATCAGCATGTCAATCTGAGTGTAAAATGATCCTTCATTCAGCAAAGACCTCATACTTTCTATATAGTCAACTGAGTTCATCAAAACAATGGGCCCACCTTTGTCGGCTGGTCTAATGACAATGTCAGGGTCCATTCTCAAGGCTGTCAGGGCTCGTCGTTGGTTAAAATTCAAGTTCTGCCTATATCCATGATTTCTATGTGTACTAAAATACTCATGTATATCATTCACCACTAAGCGTGAGTAAGTATCTAATAAAGGATGTAACTGAGGTATATACACACTATTAGATCTAAATCTCACTTCTTTAGTACCAGTATCTGTGGATTGAAAATCCAACCTAAGCTGTATGTTTCTCACAAAACACTTCAAATCTATTATAGATTCTACCAAATCACCACGTCTAGTGGGTATGAAGCTCAGGCCCTTGTTCAAAACCTCATATTCATATGAGGTCAATGCCCTACTGGTCAAATTAATCACTAGCGAGTTGTGGTCCTCTCCCACATCTTCTTGAGGGTGGGACCTACTATCTCGTTGTCTGATCCTTTCCTCTTGTGTCTTCCTCAGCTCATGGACCTCTCTCTCCCTAAACGCTGGTGTTGTGCTATAGGGAAAGGGTGGAAAGCAGTACCAGTTGTATTCTCTAAACTTGAATTAATATTAACTGTTGAGGTCTTTTTCCTCACTACCATATCAGTTGTTATGTCATGCACCCCACCAGTAGGGGACTGTATCACAGCACTCTCAGCATTATTAGTAACAGAGGTAGCAGAGGTAGCTACAACTATGGAATGATTATCAGAAGACCCTGCTGGCTCAGTAACAATACTGGGAGTGTTCACAACCGAAGTGTCTATAACAGGAGATTCAGTGTTAATAATTCTACCATTTGAGTTTGATACACCTCTACATACATTAGTGGTATTCACTGTTTTATCATGAGAAAGAGTACCACTATTTCCATTCATCTCTTGCCCATGGCCAGTTGTTCTAGGCCAAGTAAACACATGGTTACTATTAAAATCTTTTAAATCCCTCAAAATTTTACCCTTTTTTTGTTCTAATAATCGTTTCTCAAACAAGCTCACATTATCAATAACATTATCTAGTAACATGTCCACAGTCCCATCTACATTTCTAGCTTTAATGCTGTTATATAGTTCGTTAACAGTTTTTTGCAATGCCTCTTCCTCTGGTCTGTGAAAGTCTATAAGAAGTCTCATATAGTTATTGCTCAATTCAATGTTGAGCCGTTGCCATTTATACAACAACTCAGGAAACAAATTACCTGAGGTGGGCATTTTTAAAATTCGTAGCCCTCGTGGGATAATCCGTTTCGCCAAGCACGCTTCAAAGTGCTGGCGTTGAAGCTGTAGCCTCTTTAATTTGATAAAGTGTTGTTCAAACTTCTGCAAATCCTCAGAAACAGAAATTACAGTTCCAGCGTTCATAACTTCATTCACCTCTCCCAAATGCGGCTCGTACAACAGTAACATGTTGGTCGTACCTCTCACACAATCTTGGAACGTGGCCACTCTTTGATTGGTCGAGTCACCCATCCTCGGGACATATGGTAATTCCACGTTGTTACCAGCTAAATCAGCCATCCTCCTCGTTTGGTGTGAAAGTCCAATGTAGATATATAAAACGCAAATAAAAAGTACACCAAAACAACGGAGCAACGACCCAGCAATAGCTATGGGTATAAAACAAGTGCAAACTAAAAACAATACCATGCGCTGGGTCCAATGGCTGGTCGTAAAAAAGAGAGTAGATATTCCACAATAAAGACAGTCACAAACTCAGACTTGAAAAATACGAAAACTGCATAAATGTCAAAGTCAAGCAGTTTAATGTTTAAAACTGTTAGCGCTTTCACCCGTAGGCTTCTTCAGACAGTATAACAACACAAAAAACATTCATGATTTAAATACAAAAGTGTTACCAGTGATAGGTGGATAAGATTTATCACATGTTAAAAGACGAATCTCCAACTATTTAAACACACAGTGTAGCTAATAAAACGGACAAGCGCTAAACTTCATTATAAGGCTGTACAGCATTAACAATAAAAGACGTACAGTATAAAAACATATTAAAAACAAGGCAAAGATATGTGCAAATTTCTATAAATCAAAAACTAAAAACTAACTATGTAGGACTAATATAATCATGAACACTAAGGTCTGTAGCACCTCTTCTTCCTTAAGACTGGTGCAATATGTACCTTCTCGTTCAACCCAGGAGGCTTATCAGCCCTACACCTAATTATCCAATTCATCTCTCTTTCTAAAGTTTGATTAATAAGATCACCTCCCCTGACATTGGGGAAAACCTCCTGTATAATACAAAACCTAAATGAATGTTGTGGACCAGTTGACTTGACATGTCTAGCTAGTGCATTAATACTACTGCCTATCCTTATTTGATACATATGCTCCCTGATTCTCTCTTTAAATGTTCTGTTCATTTTGCCAATGTAGAACGAAGTACAGGCAGAACACCTGGCTAAATAAATAACATTGGAGCTCATACAGTTGGTATTAGTGCAAAACTTAAACTCATAGTTGGTGACAGGGTGAACAAATGAGGTCCTAGTGTCTATCAATGCACACTGATTGCAATGTCCACATGGATTCGTGTTTATAACCAATGAATTGCTAGAGCATATGGCAGAGTATGAGGTCTTATTGCATAACATACTTCTTACATTAGGCTTGTTCTTATAACTAATCATAGGTTTTAAGCCTACCATTTCCCTAATGGCTGGATCAAGGATTAATATCTCCCATCGTTTTTCCAAAAAACTCCTTATAGCCCCAGCATCTTGAGTGTAGAAAAGGGGGGCTCTTAATGAATTCAAAGAAGTCATGTGAGCAGGATGTACAACGTCATTAATCAAAGCTGACTCAGAGTAATATGGTCTCGCTACGGTGGAACGAAGCGAACTAACTTCTAACTCCATCTTATTGAAGGTATGATCATCATACCCTCGATGCATAAACATCTGTCTCATTTTATCGAGTTCCTCTTCATAGCCAACTTCAGTAGGGTTCAACCTGGCCGCTCTCATAATTTGACCCTTCATAACATTATTAAACACATAGGTCGGATGCATGCTCTGCCTATGAAGCAAAGCGTTCCGATAACATGACTTCCGATGTATGCTTGTGTTTATAAGACCACCAGGAAGTCTATTTAAAAGAACATCCAAAAAAGAAATGGTTTCTTTAGAATAACACATGGTAAATTGATACAATATCTCTTCCAGCTCAGTCACTATAAGGAGCACATAGGTTTCTATAAGAGATTTGTAGATGACCTTTTCTTCATTTGGTTTGGTACGAAGGAAGATTTGTTGTTGTTTTTTCAAGATGTTAATCAGTCCACAGATTTCTTAAAATTTACCATGTGTTATTCTAAAGAAACCATTTCTTTTTTGGATGTTCTTTTAAATAGACTTCCGACCTATGTGTTTAATAATGTTATGAAGGGTCAAATTATGAGAGCGGCCAGGTTGAACCCTACTGAAGTTGGCTATGAAGAGGAACTCGATAAAATGAGACAGATGTTTATGCATCGAGGGTATGATGATCATACCTTCAATAAGATGGAGTTAGAAGTTAGTTTGCTTCGTTCCACCGTAGCGAGACCATATTACTCTGAGTCAGCTTTGATTAATGACGTTGTACATCCTGCTCACATGACTTCTTTGAATTCATTAAGAGTCCCTTTCTACACTCAAGATGCTGGGGCTATAAGGAGTTTTTTGGAAAAACGATGGGAGATATTAATCCTTGATCCAGCCATTAGGGAAATGGTAGGCTTAAAACCTATGATTAGTTATAAGAACAAGCCTAATGTAAGAAGTATGTTATGCAATAAGACCTCATACTCTGCCATATGCTCTAGCAATTCATTGGTTATAAACACGAATCCATGTGGACATTGCAATCAGTGTGCATTGATAGACACTAGGACCTCATTTGTTCACCCTGTCACCAACTATGAGTTTAAGTTTTGTACTAATACCAACTGTATGAGCTCCAATGTTATTTATTTAGCCAGGTGTTCTGCCTGTACTTCGTTCTACATTGGCAAAATGAACAGAACATTTAAAGAGAGAATCAGGGAGCATATGTATCAAATAAGGATAGGCAGTAGTATTAATGCACTATCTAGACATGTCAATTCAACTGATCCACAACATACATTTCGGTTTTGTATTATACAGGAGGTATTATCCAATGTCAGGGGAGGTGATCTTATTAATCATACTTTAGAAATAGAGATGAACTGGATAATTAGGTGTAGGGCTGATAAGCCTCCTGGGTTGAACGAGAAGGTACATATTGCACCAGTCCTAAGGAAGAAGAGGTGCTACAGACCTTAGTGTTCATGATTATATTAGTCCTACATAGTTAGTTTTTAGTTTTTGATTTATAGAAATTTGCACATATCTTTTCCTTGTTTTTAATATGTTTTTATACTGTACGTCTTTTATTGTTAATGCTGTACAGCCTTATAATGAAGTTTAGCGCTTGTCCATTTTATTAGCTACACTATGTGTTTAAATAGTTGGAGATTCGTCTTTTAACATGTGATAAATCTTATCCACCTGGTAACACTTTTGTATTTAAATCATGAATGGTTTTTGTGTTGTTATACTGTCTGAAGAAGCCTACGGGTGAAAGCGCTAACAGTTTTAAACATTAAACTGCTTGACTTTGACATTTATGCAGTTTTCGTATTTTTCAAGTCTGAGTTTGTGACTGTCTTTATTGTGGAATATCTACTCTCTTTTTTACGACCAGCCATTGGACCCAGCGCATGGTATTGTTTTTAGTTTGCACTTGTTTTATATCCATTGCTATTGCTGGGTCGTTGCTCCATTGTTTTGGTGTACTTTTTATTTGCGTTTTGTATATCGACATTGGACTTTCACACCAAACGAGGAGGATGGCTGATTTAGCTGGTAACAACGTGGAATTACCATATGTCCCGAGGATGGGTGAATCGACCAATAAAAGAGTGGCCAGGTTCCAAGATTGTGTGAGAGGTACGACCAACATGTTACTGTTGTACGAGCCGCATTTGGGAGAGGTGAATGAAGTTATGAACGCTGGAACTGTAATTTCTGTTTCTGAGGATTTGCAGAAGTTTGAACAACACTTTATCAAATTAAAGAGGCTACAGCTTCAACGCCAGCACTTTGAAGCGTGCTTGGTGAAACGGATTATCCCACGAGGGCTACGAATTTTAAAAATGCCCACCTCAGGTAATTTGTTTCCGGAGTTGTTGTATAAATGGCAACGGCTCAACATTGAATTGAGCAATAACTATATGAGACTTCTTATAGACTTTCACAGACCAGAGGAAGAGGCATTGCAAAAAAATGTTAACGAACTATATAACAGCATTAAAGCTAGAAATGTAGATGGGACTGTGGACATGTTACTAGATAATGTTATTGATAATGTGAGCTTGTTTGAGAAACGATTATTAGAATAAAAAAGGGTAAAATTTTGAGGGATTTAAAAGATTTTAATAGTAACCATGTGTTTACTTGGCCTAGAACAACTGGCCATGGGCAAGAGATGAATGGAAATAGTGGTACTCTTTCTCATGATAAAACAATGAATACCACTAATGTACGTAGAGGTGTATCAAACTCAAATGGTAGAATTATTAACACTGAATCTCCTGTTATAGACACTTCGGTTGTGAACACTCCCAGTATTGTTACTGAGCCAGCAGGGTCTTCTGATAATCATTCCATAGTTGTAGCTACCTCTGCTACCTCTGTTACTAATAATGCTGAGAGTGCTGTGATACAGTCCCCTACTGGTGGGGTGCATGACATAACAACTGATATGGTAGTGAGGAAAAAGACCTCAACAGTTAATATTAATTCAAGTTTAGAGAATACAATTGGTACTGCTTTCCACCCTTTCCCTATAGCACAACACCAGCGTTTAGGGAGAGGGAGGTCCATGAGCAGAGGAAGACACAAGAGGAAAGGATCAGACAACGAGATAGTAGGTCCCACCCTCAAGAAGATGTGGGAGAGGACCACAACTCACTAGTGATTAATTTGACCAGTAGGGCATTGACCTCATATGAATATGAGGTTTTGAACAAGGGCCTGAGCTTCATACCCACTAGACGTGGTGATTTGGTAGAACCTATAATAGATTTGAAGTGTTTTGTGAGAAACATACAGCTTAGGTTGGATTTTCAATCCACAGATACTGGTACTAAAGAAGTGAGATTTAGATCTAATAGTGTGTATATACCTCAGTTACATCCTTTATTAGATACTTACTCACGCTTAGTGGAGAATGATATACATGAGTATTTTAGTACACATAGAAATCATGGATATAGGCAGAACTTGAATTTTAACCAACGATGAGCCCTGACAGCCTTGAGAATGGACCCTGACATTGTCATTAGACCAGCCGACAAAGGTGGGCCCATTGTTTTGATGAACTCAGTTGACTATATAGAAAGTATGAGGTCTTTGCTGAATGAAGGATCATTTTACACTCAGATTGACATGCTGATAGTTACTGAGAAGGTATTTAAGATTTTTGATATGTTAGATGAGCTAGTTTTGAGCCATGATATAACGGAGGAATTATATCATTATTTGAAAGTAAAGAACCCATGAATTCCAATCATACAGGGTCTTCCTAAGGTGCACAAGTCATTGAACCATCCACCCATGAGACCTATCGTCTCGGGACGGGGTTGGTCAACCGAACCCATGTCCATTTATCTTGAGCACTTTTCAAGGCCTATGGTTGATAGGAGCCCTCATATCCTAAAAGATAGTAAACAATTCTTGATAGAATTTTATGAGTTTATGAAGAATGTAGATCCCTCTCGTGAGTTCCTACTTGTTACATTGGATGTGGTGAGTTTATTCACCATTATACCTAATGATTTAGGTATTCAGTTTTATCAAAGTTATTTACGTAACAAGTCTGATTACACTAGTCAGTTTATTGATCTATTGGCTCTTTTTTTGGAGACCATACTAACCAATAATGTGTTCTTGTTTGGGGACATTATTTATTTGCAAAATGATGGCGTAGCTATGGGCACCTCTTGTGCCAATAGCTACGCCAACATTGTCATGGCTAATTGGGAGGAACAATATCTCTTCCAGCTCAGTCACTATAAGGAGCACATAGGTTTCTATAAGAGATTTGTAGATGACCTTTTCTTCATTTGGTTTGGTACGAAGGAAGATTTGTTGTTGTTTTTTCAAGATGTTAATCAGTCCACAGATTTCTTAAAATTTACCATGTGTTATTCTAAAGAAACCATTTCTTTTTTGGATGTTCTTTTAAATAGACGTCCTAGTGGTCTTATAAACACAAGCATACATCGGAAGTCATGTTATCAGAACGCTTTGCTTCATAGGCAGAGCATGCATCCGACCTATGTGTTTAATAATGAAATATTTATGAAGGGTCAAATTATGAGAGCGGCCAGGTTGAACCCTACTGAAGTTGGCTATGAAGAGGAACTCGATAAAATGAGACAGATGTTTATGCATCGAGGGTATGATGATCAGACCTTCAGTAAGATGGATTAAATTTGGCGTCCCCCGTAATATTATTGATCATTTATTAATGATTTTAATTGTCAATGAGAACATTAAGATTTTTACACTAAATTTATAAATTTTTAAAAAATAATATTAATTTATCCACCAAAAAACAAAAAAAAAAAAAAAAAAAAAAAAAAAAAAAAAAAAAAAAACAAAAAAAAAAAAAAAAAAAAAAAAAAAAAAAAAAAAAAAAAAAAAAAAAAAAAAAAAAAAAAAAAAAAAAAAAAAAAAAAAAAAAAAAAAAAAAAAAAAAAAAAAAAAAAAAAAAAAAAAAAAAAAAAAAAAAAAAAAAAAAAAAAAAAAAAAAAAAAAAAAAAAAAAAAAACCCCCCCCCCCCCCCCCCCCCCCCCCCCCCCCCCCCCCCCCCCCCCCCCCCCCCCCCCCCCCCCCCCCCCCCCCCCCCCCCCCCCCCCCCCCCCCCCCCCCCCCCCCCCCCCCCCCCCCCCCAAAGAGGAAAAAAATCCAAAAAAAAAAATAGATAGGAATTTAGAAAAAATAAAAACAAAAAACCCCCAACAGGGTATTTCCCCTTATTAAATGCCCCCTAAAACACCAACAAAACCCCAAAATAATTTTCAAAAAAAGTAAAATTTTAAAAAATTTTAAAACAAAAAAACCCCCTGTAGAACATTTAAAGAGAGAATCAGGGAGCATATGTATCAAATAAGGATAGGCAGTGGTATTAATGCACTAGCTAGACATGTCAAGTCAACTGGTCCACAACATTCATTTCGGTTTTGTATTATACAGGAGGTTTTCCCCAATGTCAGGGGAGGTGATCTTATTAATCAAACTTTAGAAAGAGAGATGAATTGGATAATTAGGTGTAGGGCTGATAAGCCTCCTGGGTTGAACGAGAAGGTACATATTGCACCAGTCTTAAGGAAGAAGAGGTGCTACAGACCTTAGTGTTCATGATTATATTAGTCCTACATAGTTAGTTTTTAGTTTTTGATTTATAGAAATTTGCACATATCTTTGCCTTGTTTTTAATATGTTTTTATACTGTACGTCTTTTATTGTTAATGCTGTACAGCCTTATAATGAAGTTTAGCGCTTGTCCGTTTTATTAGCTACACTATGTGTGTAAATAGTTGGAGATTCGTCTTTTAACATGTGATAAATCTTATCCACCTATCACTGGTAACACTTTTGTATTTAAATCATGAATGGTTTTTGTGTTGTTATACTGTCTGAAGAAGCCTACGGGTGAAAGCGCTAACAGTTTTAAACATTAAACTGCTTGACTTTGACATTTATGCAGTTTTCGTATTTTTCAAGTCTGAGTTTGTGACTGTCTTTATTGTGGAATATCTACTTTCTTTTTTACGACCAGCCATTGGACCCAGCGCATGGTATTGTTTTTAGTTTGCAAATGTACAGAAATGTCAACGGCACATACCCACAGATTGGTCCTGATGGAACTGGCCATATCAAATGCAACACACCTGGATGCATAATGGACTACCCAGCATCCCCGCCACAGCACACAACCTGCACCCATACCTGAACATCCACTAAACCTAGCCATACTTGGCCTACTAGTTTGGCGCAGCCACATCTACACATAGTGACCACTATACATATGTAGTAGGTAGTGTCACCCTAGGCAGTTTCAGGATTGCAAACTATGTATCCCTTGCATGTGAAACCCTCAGCACATTTTCCTAATGCCAGAAGAATGGTTGGCATCGGTCTTGTTATTATTGGTCTTGTTAAATTTTTGGATGTCCCTCATGGGATAAGTAACCTGTGTAAACATTAGAATGGGTATCAAGACATGAAGTCCAGTCCTGTAGACATCTGGACACAAGTTGGAATGCGCAGTAGTGGTGCACGAGACTGTCCAACCCAGATGGTCATGCAGAACCTACTACCCAGGATCAAACACCTGCCCGTGACACATGTGTCCCGACACGAATAAGCGAGAGAATATATTGCACACATTCGCATAGTGGTCCATGGAATAAGGGTGATGAAGGCACTGACGTAAACAGGATATCCCCTGATCCACTGTGTGAGGGACAAGTACTGTGTGGGTAGGTGTAACGTAACCAACAATGATACAATGCCAAATGTCCTGTGATTGTAGGAAATAACTATGTACCATACTGCATGTAACAGTTGCCTAAAGCGGTCACGTCAGGATAGAATAAACGTAATTCGTACAAGAAGCATGTGCTAAAGGTATAGGCTCACAGCTAGGAAACTAATGAATGTTCTAAACAAGCACTGACTGTGACTATGTGTTGGCCTAAACAATCTGGTGTCTCCCCAGAATATATCCTAACCTGTACATATGACAATGTCAACCCTACCAATGGTCAGAGCATTCGCACAATAATTGGCCATCCTCTTAACCACTCACAAAGCCAATGACCTTTGGAGGAATGGTGTTGAATGAGAATGACTACTTACAACAATGAAGAGTAAAAGACGCATTTAACTGCAGAAAATTAGTAGTATTACGAATCTGTCAACACGTTCCAAGTTAATAGTACTAATATGGTAGAAGTGTCCGTGATTGTCCCTGAGTTGTCATAGCCGTGCTCCTGTCACTGTAGAAATGAGTCCCCGAGTATCACAGAGGTCTATACACATAAGTACGCCAACCAACTGTCACATCTGTTGTCAGGACTATTGCATACCTGCAGTGAATTTATAACTGACGTCCAGAATAATATTCATTGTATTCATTCATAAATGAATGAAATAGTCAAATGGGAAGGGAAACATGTATAGATTTATATACACATATACATTTATACATATATATATATATATATATATATATATATATATATATATATATACACACACACACACACACACACAAAGATATACTACAGATATATATAGATAGATAGATATACACAAACAACAGGTATTCTTATATGCATATACACACAAAACAAATATGTCATAGTAGATATACACATGTACATAACTAGGTTACTTTGCAGCAATTAGGGGTAACATATATACAGCCTGGGCATATGTGACTGGGAGGTCCAATAAATAAATGCTGTACCCCCCACACCGCCCAGCTAGGCCGGTCAGGCATACAGACAGGCAATAAAGATTACTACACTGCTGCTGTCCAAAACACCAGCAGGAAAGTAGCAGTGGGAGAGATCTGCAAGGTCTGAACTTTAAACATGGATAATGATGTTCCTTGCGGGACCCCAAAAAGTCAGTGTATGTGTCAACCTGGTGTCATCGATGTGAGCAGGATGTAGGTGTACATGGAGCAGTAGGTTGTGCAAGTGTGATAATACATGGGTTGATAAAACGTATGACATGTGTTACAAGACAGGGAGAGTGGGCAATGTGTAGGGGTGTGCTCATACCCCAGCTGCGCTCACAGTAAGTATATGTAATGAGTGCTGTAGAGGAGTGCCAGGTAGGTGGACCATGGGTATGCAATAATGGGCTTAAGTGTGCAGGTGCTGGTTGGCAGAGATGTAGTAGGCCTGCCCAGTGGAGGTCATTAATATTCCTATGTGGGCACAGCAGATGCCTATACGTCCCAAACCTGAAGAGCACATCTACCGGATATACTGTAAACCATCGGGGGAATACATAGACACCAAATCAGTGCCATATACCTGATTAGCATGGACGTCCATAGTTATAAATCAGAATGTAATAAAGTCAAAATAAACACTTCCAGAACTAATGATATTAGGTGGACAGATGGCAGAATACAGGTTATGACAGATGACATGTACGAGTTATAAACGGCATGTACCTCGACAAACATGGATGAATACATATGCTCTTTGACTGTCAATGTGTCTGGTTAATAGAACCAATCATCTAAAAGTGTCCGACAGGGTGCTATGCAGTGTTCCTGATACAGTGTTCATTATCCCCCAATGGTATGTGAGGTCTGCTAGTGACAGAAAGTGCATAATCTGATGACCACCTCAGGTAGATGATAGCATAATAGATGGTTCCACACCCGTATGCCTGCGAGTGACACACCCGTCTGGGCAGTTGTGTCCTGCAAAATGTATGTTATGGCACATGGCCTGTGAGTTCGGGAAAGTAGGCCATATATTGTGTGTAGTGGTGTCAGAAATTAATTTGTTGTATCAGAAACAGCTACATGTAATAGGAAACAGTATTAGCAATTATAATGCTACAAGAATAACCTTAACGTATGCAAACCGTGGAAGTAGTCAGTTCACAACTGGCTGTTGGTATGTGTTGCCTTGACACATGTGATAGCTCTACATATAGGATCTATAGGGCCGCCACCAGTCTGAATGGCCAAAGTGGGACCTGCTCTGTAGACATGTCAGACGTACCAGGGCAGAACATACCTACAGCCATGCATAGTACAGCAATATACATCTACATATAGGATCTATAGGACTGCCACCAGTCTGAATGGCCAAAGTGGGACCTGCTCTGTAGACATGTCAGACGTACCAGGGCAGAACTTACCTACAGCCATGCATAGTACAGCAATATACATATCTGCACAAATCAAAGCATAGTCTAGCAGCTGTAAAGTTGCTTATGCTACTACATATAACATATCGACGTGTCAGGTATACAGGACCTGTAACAAGCAACCACTGCAGACACGTAGAATATGAGAATGTCCCCTAATCTGGACAGTTGCAATGGCTAGAGTATCGTCACATGACATATGCCTCGTGAGGGACTGTCCCATGCAAAGTGGGAAAGGTGTCATTCCTACAGTCTCCCGTCGTGCAATCTGAAAGGTGGAAAACGTACAGTAGGTATGCGGTAGCATGACTTGCTGGACAGCTGCGTTAACAAAATCATATTCACAAGTCAACATTGCAGAGTATTGGTTCCCATGTATCAGGCGGATGGGAGCGGATCGTATGAGGAACATGTATATAATGTGATTATGTCACTGGACAGGCCACCGAGTTCGTACAGCCAAACGCCTGCCATCGCCAAATGGTTAGACATACCTGATACTGTAATCATGTAGTCCAATGTAATACGCATCACAAGGGATCACACTCACCCAGCGTGAGTGACAAATGTAAGCAGAAATGTTGGTGAGCGAGCGGTTGTAAGCGTGTTTGTCTACCAGTATGCCAGTAGCGCACTGTCAAAGAAATGTGGAGCCTAAATGGGTAAACGGTGCTGTAACTGGAGATCAGCAGTGCTTAACACTATGCAAACCCAAGCACAACTGTTCCCACCTGCTGGAATGTGCCTTACCCAGTCTGTATCCAAAGGCGTCGGTCTGTCCCCAAACAAAGAACCGCCCTATTCACGTGTTGGTAGCAGTACCCTGCGCACAGCACATAGCTCATGTGAATTAACAATAGACCATGGCATATGTACAGACAATAGACCACACACACAACATGCAGCACAGTCATCAAACAGTATAGCAATGTACTGGCAGATATGTCCGGAACACTGGTGTATGCATGCCTGGCCATCCTGTGTGTCAGTGTGTGAGCATGCCCAGTATGACAGTTACGCATGTTGTCGACCGACATTACTGTCATACCATCATGTGTGTGAGCATGCCAAGTATGGACAACTGTATCACATGTGTCACATGTCCAGATAGTCAGTACTGTGTTGCCAACCCCTCTGTTCTACACAGACAGGTGTCATGCTGTGTCTGCAGGGTAGCTAATGGTCATGTGGCATTGACAGTTGCTACATGTCTGCATAGCGTACTGTGCATGGCCTTTCGCTGACTGTGCCCTGCTCAGGTAGTTCCTTTGCCAAGTCACACTGTGCCTGTACAGGCCTAGGCAGTAGTGTTGGGCCGTGTGGCCCTGCCCCATGCTGTTCCTGCAGCAACTGTCAGAATGTGTAGCATAGCAAATACCATAACAAATTGTGTGCATGTAGCTAGTGAATACTGCAGGGGTCCACCGGATGTGTCCGGATACCAAAACCGTGAACTGAGCATCCCAAACACATGCTCAATTACATGTCCTGCCTGTGCATCCACCTCAGTATGGTGTGAGTGTTCAGGTGTGTGTGCATTGCTGCTGGGTGTCATCAGCCATGA
The DNA here is from genome assembly GCF_019279795.1 of Protopterus annectens. NCBI lineage: Eukaryota > Metazoa > Chordata > Ceratodontiformes > Protopteridae > Protopterus > Protopterus annectens. The sequence goes on from NC_056728.1 coordinate 180,329,033, forward strand.
CACCAGTGGTTACCCAGCATCCCCCACTAGGACACTGTAGGGGATGTCCATACTGGCAAAGATGTGGTACAGCTGTGTTTGAAGCCATATATTGGAATCATCATAGCTTCCAGGCAGACAGCACACACATTCAATGTAATGCCCTGGCCATTGCATATGGCCTAGCTGTTGGAGGGTATGCCCCTGCAGTGACTGTAGGCCCTACCCCACTCACCGGGTGGTGCTGCGATGTGTACGTGTGTGCAGGCTATAGCACCCAGTACCCCAGGGTAGTCATCCATGTGGTTGAAGAGATGCATATTGCTGGTCTACTAATCACGTGTGTTGAGGACATGTACATGCTCACTAGCGTGTGTTGACATGGCGGCTGTGAACTGGCGCAGTACTCTGGATGCAGATGCCTGTGAGATCCCCATGACATTCCCAGTTGTGCTGTGTGAGGTACCTGTGGCTAGTATACCCAGGCCAACACATACCGAGGTATCCACTGTGATGAGGTTCACTTGGCCTGTTTGATGTGTCAGGTGTGGCAGGCACAGGTCAACAAGCCGCTGTAGGAGGTCTCTGTCCACCCCACAGTGCTCCACCATCCCCAGCTCATGTAGCCCCTGGTAAGTCACCCTGGGTCTATAAAGTCTTATGTCAACCCAGTAAGGGATGTTCGGCAGCATACACATCCTCACTGCCCTCAGTCTCCTGCACATGATGGTCTATGTTGCCTGCTGCAGCCCTACTCATTTGGTTGGATTGTGTCTTGAAATATCCCCGCAGGTATACACCGGTGATGTAGAGGGTGGAAGAAACCTGTGTGTATGATGCTTGATCACATTACCGTACTGTTCAGGTGCGGGATGGCCATGTCATCTGCTGATTGTGCTGATCATCACCTGTTTGTGCAGCCTGTACACCCTGACAACAACCCCACCACTGCTGTTGTCCCTCCCAATGTCACCAAGCAAGTATAGACACACCCCTAGCTTAGGCGTGCTTAGGCAGGGGCACTCCCGAGGCACAGTTCTGCAATGTACGTACAGTATGCCTGACCCCCCTCCCATGCTGTCAACTATACTCAAGCCCTGCATCTGGCTAACTACACACATACAGTCCAGGTATCTGCATCACACCCTGGGGATAAATGGGATACACTATTGTCAACCTCATCTGCATAGTATAGTCTTCTAATGAATAGTTATATGACCCATACCGAGCCTCCAAATTAATAACCACTGCATAGTGTCGCTCACATCCGTACACAACTGGTAACAGGTACCTTACTATCACCATATTCGATGTCCCATGGTCTTCCCAGCAACAAAATAACCGGTGTCTACATGACTACAACCCAGGACCCTGCACACAACAGACAATGTGCATTACCACTATGCCATGGCAGATATACATACATCCCAGGTTATCACGTACAGATCATCTGGCACATACATTCAATAGTGCTGATGTCCCCAAGCATATATGTTTATATCTATGTCTATCTCTCCATATCCACATATATCACATATATTATTTGTATACATATGTACATAGATATACATACACACATATACATGTACACACATATGTAGATATTGCATTTATATCACAACAGTGGTCCACATGACAGCAAGGCATTAGACAGGCATGAAAAGGAAACTACATGTGCCACCTGCATCATGTAGTGTTGTTACTATCAAGGCATGTGTGTTCTGTTGCTTCACACGGGTCAGACTGTATTAAGGGTAAGTGTAGGGCTGCTGACATTTACTCACCAGACCTGTTGGCAAATGTATGTGTTGACAACCCAGTGTCTTGGCAGAATATGTGGGCTGTGGACACTATATAGGTCAGCAACAAAACACACTGAACACATCCCGCAGCTAGCCACTCACAGATATTACATAGGGTATAACTGCCAAACATACACACCTGTCATGCCGTAGAATTGAGTACCTACCTGTCTAGTCTACCACACTACAGCATTACGCAGTAACAGAACGCGCTACCGAGTTTCAGCATCACCACACTCCCAGAGGCATACTTCCAGGTGGATGACATCATCTGCAAAGGCAAAGATGCCAATAGGGAATGTATGGAGAGGGAGCCATCTAAAAGCATTACTCTTTTCCCAAGCAGCTGGAAACACACACTTGGCAGGGCCGAGAGTCAAACATACATCTTACTACCTTATCACACTACAGCATTACGTAGTTACAGAACATGCTACTGAGATTACTGGGGCACAGCACTCCCAGAGGCATACTTCTAGGTGGAATGTATGGAAAGGGAGCCATCTAAAAGCATTACTCTGTCCCCAGGCAGCTGGAAAAACACACACACACTTGACAGGGACGGGAGTTGAACATACACCTAACTACCTTATCACACTACAGCATTACACAGTTACAGAATGCGCTACCAAGTTTACTGGAATACAACACTCCCAGAGGCATACTTCTAGGTGGAAGACATCATCAGCAAAGGCAAAGACGCCGATACTTCAGTAGTTTCAAAAAAGAACTAAAAATGTCTCTAGTTAAATAGCTAACTCCTGGAAATGCCCTTGTCAGTACCTCGCGTAAATCCACACCACCTCCTTTGCTCATAAATTTTGCATCTATTATGATTTATTTTGTTACATGCTACCACCTTAATTATCTTATGTCGTAAAACAACATAGCCTATTTTTTAATCAATATAACATGTATAAAGTTATATATCATTTTAGGTTTATTGTATGTAACTTAGTTTTGGTTAAAATGTTTCTTATGTCTGAAATTTGTAACCAGTTATATTCTTGTTTCTTTCTTTCTCTCTTTCTCTCTCTGTCTCATTGTTTAAATTTACTTTGTTTATCTTACAACATCTCCAGGATTCACTAATCTTCCATGTAAGACTAAATTAGTCTTACACAGAAGAGTCAGTCTAAGAGTAAGATGGCAGCGTACCATGCATATTAATGAGGGCGCTCTGCCTCAACTCTAAAACTAACATGGAGCGTGGACGAGTGTAGGGGGGGTGTCGGACTGCAGATCAGTCCAAAAATCCACGCCCCTGCAAGTTTGAAACACGGGAAATGTCTAGTTATATGAGCGAGTCCACTCACCTGTGTACATTCTAACACTAAACTCCCCCATATAGTAAACCCCGTACAAATATAAAAAGTAAAAGAATTTTTTTTTTCATTTCCGATATAGCTGCCCGTATTTGCGCGTGTTTGTGCGGGTTTGCCCATTGCTTAGCTACAGTTAGCAGTTTAGACACCGAAGAGGATAATAAGAAAATATATGCAAATTAAGTGAGCTAGCGTAGTGGTTATAGGCTTCGCACAAAGAAGAGGCATTCCCAGTTTGAGTCCCACCACTACACTTTTCATTTTCTGTTGGAAATACGTATACAAAAATATTTCCTGACATGTATTATTTAAAGTTTTGTAAAATGCATTGAAATGTTATATGTAGTAGTGAACGAATTTTATATATATATATATATATATATATATATATATATATATATATATATATATATATATATATATATATATATATAGGAAGGTGAAATGGTTATGCATACTGATGCATGAGTAAATTATTTTAAGAAATGTAAAGCACTGCTAAGCACATTTTACCAGTATTGAGCATATTTATATTTAATTGCTCATAGCTGAGCATTGCGTTAACTAGCGCAATGTCTTTGCACGGAGCTGTGCATCGCGCAAACTAGCGCAAACAGAACATGTTTGTGCATAGCTGCAAACCTCGCTAACCAGTGCAACGTCGGGCAACGTCGAGCAACGCTGAGCAACGTCAGGCAAAGTTGAGCAAAGTCAGCTAAACACGGCCACACATCCTTCACTGTACCGTAACCATTGATGTCTGGCCAGTAGGAAAATAAATAACAGTGACAGGGCTCGAACTCGGGATACTGTATACTATAGGCACAGTACATAACCACTAAGCCATGACAGCATTTCATAACCATGAACTTTCAACAGACACATATCTATCAAAGGAATATTAAACATTGCTAACATCAGCTAAGTAGGTATGCCTGCAGCTGAGTTTTTTCCAAACTGGCCAATCACAAATAAGTGTGGAAAATGAGGCATATGTAAGCTCCACAGGTGGGAATACTTGCCATAACTGGTTGTAGCTTTCTTCTGCAGTCAGCATGGCTGAGATTGGAGAAGGCACTCGATTTCGAGTGCAACATTGGGGCACTGAGGAAACCAAAGTAATGGTTTGGCTCCTTGTCCACAATCACGAGGAAAGACTCCTGTGGGGCCAGTACCAGGGCACCCAATACAAAACGGAGGTCTGGAACTGTCTAGCTTGTGATCATACCAGTGCCACTGGCGTTCCTCGGACTGGTGAGTAGGTCAAGCACCATTACTCTGACCTGAAGCGACGCAAGGAGGATCAACTGGACCAGTGGATCCAGGAGGCCCATGGGATGGCAAATGCCCCAGTATTGAGTAAGTAGCCATTGTATTAAGTATTTAAGAATTGCTATTCTTGTCTGTACTATGGATAGGTATGTCTCATTATCACTGCATTTACTTCACAGCTGCAGGTGTCCGGGCTATGAATCAGCAAGCCCATGAAGTTAGGCTGCAAAGGCTGCATCACCAGGCAGGTTAGTAATTATTCTGCATGTACTGTTATATAAAATAAATGAGAGAGCCTCCAAAAAAGTGTTTTAACCCAATAAATAAAGGTATAATAATTATTTAATAAATGTATAATTCCTGGAGTGTGTCTGTGTGATTTTCTTTGATATGTTGTTGTATTGTTGCATTTTTCAAATAGTACTGTTGTATTAAGCAGTGTTAGTTAACCCACACTTGGGTAGGCCCATATAAAGTGGATGAAGGGAGTTCCAGTAGCTTTCATGCATATTTACAGCCCTTAACTGTTGGTTCATGCCCAGCATGTACCGGTTAATCTGGCACATGAGTAGCTTGGTATTGTGTTCCCCAGAAATGTCAGTGTGCTGCCAGAAATGTAGGGAGCTGTTAACATATAACTGGTAATTTCACCTGAACATATCTAGATAATTATATGAAAGTAGAGCTGTCAGTGTACCATCACAGCAGTAGGGTGTGTGAGCAACTCTCAAAATATGTAGCAGTAACATCTGCATCCTGGACAGTTTGTATGTCAGATACAGCTCATGTATATAATGATCTAGCAAAATCCAATTGCACAATAGAAGGACATTGAGTAGTGTAATAATACATGTAAGGAACATATAACTGCAGTTAATAGGAATGTAGTGTAAACTAGAACGATATATAAGTTGTTAAATGAGCTATCTTTTCCACCCTACTGTACGTGCATAAAAAATGCAATTCCACACCTCAACAGGTATGTCTAATCTCAAAACATTTGTTGGGACATATGTCCTTTTGGTTTATAAATATTTGTATACATTTCTATGCATGTGCCCTGTTCAAATACCACAATATTGGTGGCCTGTTGCCATCAATTAAACCTGCATGCTGTTGTAATGTCCACTATTGTTCTATATATGCATGTGTTATGCTTGCTTTTCAACTGTTGAAACTCTGGTGTGTTGGGTTAATGGGAATACTTCTGCATGCTGTTATAACTAACTGGGAATGCTGTTGACTGTTACTAACCCATATCTTTATTAAATTCTCCAAAATATAGTTTGTATGGGAAGGCCAGTCCCAGCGGACCCACCTGTCCCACCTCAGCTGGCCATGGCACCAGCAGGTCTGCTGCCCAGCCTGGGACCTCCTTCATTGGCCCTGTGCCACCTTTGGGTTGAAGCTTTGCAGGTGATGGGGCTCAGCCCCCCCATGCAAGCGTGGGCAGAGGAGGGCCACCTATCACCCTTCAAACAGTCCGGGCTGTGGTGCATAGAGAGATTGAGCATTCTGTTGCAGAACCTCTACGCCAGCTTGAGGCATGAGTGGTGCAACTCCCGGGTCAGCCTGCCCCTCCTACATAGCCTCCAGCACAGCAACCCTCTGGGCTGTGAAGGTGCAGTGGTGACTGCCCATGGTTGGGGATCTCAGTTCAACTGTTACCATCTGTGGGCTCATGGGCTTGCGATTTCCAAACATCCCTCCCCGTCAATGGTGTTCACCCACCACATGTCATATTCTGCCCCATATGCATCTTGTCTGTCTTGTCTGTTTATCTCCCCAACCTACCTCCCCAAATATGCCTACTTCCCCTACCCCACATTCCACTCTCTCCTGAAAAAAAGGGCAATCTGCTCCCAAAAAAAAAAATACGCCCCATACATAGCTGCCCATTTTGCACACATGTCCCCTGGACACATAAAATGTAATTTAATTGGCATTACAAAATACTTTGTTGTCCTCACCCTTCTCTCAGGGGTTGAAGGTTTCATATTTACCTCCAAATGTATTCCATATCCACAGCTGTTGCTGTTAAAGAAATGGGCAGCTATGGACCTTCCCTACACCCGTCCTGCACATCCCGAGCTATTTTCCCTACTGTCTTTCCCACTTTGTGCCCCTTTTTTACCACTTTCCTATCTCCCCATTTTCTTTTCTTTCAAAGAAATGAGCGCGGGGGTTAGCAGGAGTAAGCACTATTAAGCAGTAGTTAGCGGATTTGCGCAAGTGTGCTCGTGTTTGCATTTAGCCAAGCATTGCTAAGCATTGCACAAACCCACGCAAACCCACTTACAACTGCTTAAAAGTGCCTTAGTCACTCTGTATGTGAGGGCCCTTGTTCTGCTCAGCAGCAAAATAAAACACCGCTGTTAGTCTCGAACCCGGGACCTTGTACACACTACACTGCATAAAGTACTACTAAGCCATGGTAGATATACAACAAGTTGGTGCTGAAATAAATATATCATGTATCAGAATGAGTGAATGTAAAGGAAAAATAGGAATGCCATACCACACAACTTGTTCTGTGGATCTTTACCAACAGTTGTTGTGGGATTACATTACATGACTGTGATAAGAGAAGCAGCCATTCTAGCAGGAAATAACATTACACCATCACTTTACAAACCCCACACAGTATCCCAGCAGGACAAACACTGGCATATCTGTTTAGGGCAGAGGCCATACCTCCCAACTGTCCCTAATTTTCAGGGATATCCCTGATTTTGAAACAAAATTTAGCTCTGTCCCTCTGAATCCCTCTGAAAACTACTGACTTTGGCCAGAAAGGTGGTGAATTACACGTAATAACTAATGACAATAACTAAGAGTTAGACACTTCTTTTACTTCAGAAAAGGTGTATTGATCCATATGCTCTGGTTCCCTCAAAGTCTCAACTTAATGGCACTAATATTTTAAAGGTGTCCCTGACTTTTTCTCTACTTTTCTCTGAGTTTGTTCAGATATGTACATGAGTGTTTGAGAGGTCTGGCAGAGGCAGAAACACAGAGGCATAGCAGCCTTTCTGCTGTTACACACTGTCCAAATAGCTTTGGAAGGAGTTCCAAAAGCATACCCTTATGTAGGAATACAACACTGAAATACAAAAGGATGTAGCCACGTACTGGTAGCAACCAACTGTAACAATGCCATTGCTCTAGTGCTGAAAAGACCTGTGTGGTGCTCAGACAAATAATAACAGGCTAATCTCTGGCTACCATGTGGATAGGTCAACAGTTGGGAGTTACGCAGATTACTTGCCTTGATAAACTAACATGTACACAGCGACCCTGTAAGTCCAGCAAGATAAAATTCACACAATAATACATACACTCTATGTACTTCTGCACCCCTACCCAAATGTAGAATATACCTGTGTGTGCAGGGTCTACCAAGGATGTAGGTAAGCATACTCACTGTACTGAAATGTGTCCAGTTTTCTTGAGCAGCTTGTGCTAATGTCAACACTAAAAAAGTACAAACTGTTTAGAACTGAGTAAATGAATATTCACAGTATAGCAGTTCTCAAACAATTCTTGTGCCAAAGAAATACATCTCAATAACTAGCTTTGTATGGCAGTTAATTGTAAAATTTGAAAACAAAGTACATCCTCCCATGTATATTGTGTTAGCATTTTGAGGGGTGAGTACATTTCTACATTGACAAGTGTGTACTGGAAGCAGCAACATTTAGGTCTGAGTACAAAAATGTAAATCACTGGCTACACCCCTGGCTTCTGATATAAGAACTATACCTACCTTCTGTCTTAAACAATGATGTCCGCAGCAAACAAGGATGAGTCTCCATCTTGGAAAGCTGAAAGGGCCACGTCTACCTGAGTTAGCAATTTATAGTACTGGGTTGCTATGACAGTGATTACTGCAATTACTACACAGCAGGCTGCATGCAATTAGCAAATGGTGGCCACTAATTGGTGCAGAGGCCATCACATGCTCATGTGCAAATACCTACAAAAGCAGGCTGCAATCGCTGCCAACAAACTCAATCACTTTATTGCAGAGACTGACAGAGAGAGAGAGAGAGACAGACAGAGAAAAGGAAAAAGAAAAAGAAATAATATCAAATCATACAAAGGAAAGGTGTGTGACACATATGTATTTACTGGCATGTAGTAGATGTTTTTGAAGAGTAGTCTACATAATGTGAACCATTCATATGTGGTAGCTGTACTTATCTATGCATAGATGTCCTGCTTAACTACTGTTATGGACAATACAGTGTGTACCTGTGGGCAGTGGGACATACCTGTGAAATGTGTAATGTTAAATGTCAAAATTCTGATCCATGTTATCTGTGTTCTGTACAGTACTGTGGCCAATGGCTGTTGGGGGGATTAGTGCTGCCATTATATAAATATGGGTGTGACAGAGCAACACATGCATGATAGTCATATTAAAGTGTAGCTTAGCATTGGCAACTGCTGTAGCAGTCTAGTATGCTTATCTAGCATTTGTAGCTATATATACCCCCTCTAATGTTAGTGTGTATTCACATGTGACACCTGTTTGTGTTGCAGTAAGGCCCAACAGTTCAGCTGTGAGGTCCAATGATTTACAACAGTGTGGACCTTGTGTGTTTATGCCACACACATACGGAGAAATATATATATGTGTCATATATATTCACATCCGTATATGTGCATAGAGCAGGGGACATATTGCAACTGTTTGTGAAGGGTAGAGATATATATGTTGGTGAAGGTTAGTATGCGCATATTTGTATGTAGGTTTTAGTGTGTGATGAACAAGACAGCATACAGTGCTGGTATGACATGTGGTGGTTAAACAGTGTGGGTGGTTTTTCAGTTTGCAATGTTAAAGCCAGTGAGGCCTGCTAAAGCTGCCTGGGCTGTGAACACTTTCAATACATTTATCACAAGACTGTGCAGTATTATTACATTACTGTACCCCTCACATCCTTTGTATAACTGATATTCCCACTATGAAAGGTGAAATGTATATGTGCCTACATATATATGTATATGTACACCAATGGATGTGTATATGTATATATATATATATACTCATACACACCTACATCTACTTGTTGCAATAGATTCTCTGTACTGATGACTGTGATGGTCAATGTGTTTGTGAATACAGCAAATATATGTATTTGTGGGATAGCTTAGTGGGAAACTGTTTATGTCATGGTATTATGGGTCCATGCTTTGATCCCAGCAAAAGCTGTGTATTCTGTTGCTAGGCAGAAAAAGTGCTATGGCATATAGTGTGATTAAGTCCCGTGGTTTTAACTGGGGTGTGTCATTGGAGGCTAAAGCACTACATCTATGATTATTGATTGGTACTGTTGTTGAATCCAAATTTGGTGTGTACTGTAGTACTACTTGAAGCTCTGGGCCTGTACAGCAAAGTATGGTGTATGTCCACATTGCTTGCATCCACTGTTTTGTGTGGTCCCTGTATTCATCACAGATTACATTCCCCAAGATTAATGTTTTGTAAGTACTGACACACATTACAGTATAATACACACATAAAGCTTATCTGAATTGCCATACCTTTGTGTCCTGTAATTATGTCTGATGTGTGTGTAGGTATGTCTGTAACATGTCCTCTGTCATATGTGTGGTAAAACATATAACTGCGTATCTAGCAACATTTATAGTGGACTACAGAAGTATGTGACCTATATTCCCAATTGTGCACATATTTTGGCCACGGGTTTGCCATTAACAAGTTGTGTGGTATAATAGTGATACATTTACTGGACCTTACACTCATTGTGATGGATGACATATTTCATTACACATCAGCTTGATGTATATCTGCTGTGGCTAGGTGGTGCATTGTGTTGCATAAAGTGTGCCAGGTACTCTTGTATAGTCTTATATAGTGATTTTATTTTGTTGCTGTGCAGAACATGGTTCATTAGATAGAATGAGCCAGGCACTTTCAAGCAGTTGTGGGGTGAGCAGTGATAAGTGGTAGTTAAAGTGTTTCACTCTCAGTTAGCTAATAGGTTGCTATATATGGCAGTTCAGTGATATCTGTACTTTATAATGTGAAATGTGCCAATGACTTGCTCAGACATATTTTTTTCTTTATGAGTTCCAGGGATCATGGCACATTACAGAAATCCCAGCTATAGTAGTGCTGAAGATGAGATCATTACTAGCTGTATGATTCAGCACTACAGTCTAATGTTCTCACGAACCAGCCAGAACCAGCAGGAGCATACTGTAATGTGGCAAGATGTTGTCCAGAGGGTAAATGAGGTAGGCCTGCATAACTGGACATAGGAACAGGTACGCCACCACTGCAGGGATCTACTCAGACATGACTGTCAGCGTGGTTCTGATGTGCGGAGACAACAGCTTGCAACAGGAAGTGGTGTTAATATCCATCCCCCCTCACCAGAGTGGAGGAGCTGCGCCTGAGCCTCGTGGCACCTGCCCAAAAACAACAGCAGCAGACATACACCATGATGGAGTTTGGAGCCACCCAACAACCACACATGGAGCATGCAGGTAACATGGCATATCTGTAGACTACTGTTATCTGTAATGGTAGATCATGCATATGTGAGATGTGGAGTGTGTAGTTAGAAGATGTGGAGCCTGTTGTTGTGCAATACTGATCATTTGGAATATAATCTGTAGGCTTGTGAATGTAAATTGTTATTCTACTGTAAGATTGCAAACACACAGTAGCAATGCCACAGTTGTGGCCACTGACAAACTGTCTCATCTCTGTGTAGGTCCCTCTGCGGTGACATCAAGGCAGCGGAGAGATGCTGGTGAGTGTGTTCTACATTTATTATTGTAAATAAAAAGTGCATGTCATAGTTAAGGTGTAGGCCATGTGCACATGTAACACACCTACCCATAATGCATGCTGTGCATGTTTGGTGTAAGACTACACACATCCCACTAATGTAATTTGCTGCCTCAAACACATTCAATACCCACATCATCTCAAAGAAATGTGGCTACACTGTAGTGACCATTGGATAGGCAAAGTCGATACTCAACATGCACATAACATACACAACTATGTCATACACAGAGCATTTTAACATGCTACACATAAAGGATTCACAAACCCTCTGTAAAGACACACTCCAGTATCCAAAATCTCATCCACACATTACACATAATATACCTCAGGGGTAGAGCCTATCATGGGGCATTTCAACACTCTGCATTCATGTCAGGGAATGCTCCTTATTGGCCTCCTTACAAACCCATGTAACAACTGGTTGTGAAATGGTGAATGTAACCAAGGTAATACAGTTCTGGTACAGCATGATTAGTGCTGGTTTGGGAAACATTTGTAGCCTTGAGTGACCACATGATGCTTCATGATGATGGCCTATGGTACTATACCCCATCCAGTTATTGTAACTACAGTACTACACATAGCTTTCATTGCTATACACCTCAATGTTATGTGTGTGCAAACATATGCACCTCTAAGCAATATGCATACCAATCACCATTTGCACAACTGACACATATATGTCTTGTGATGCTATTGAGTGGCTAGGTCATATGATATACATTGGGTATGTGTGATGTTTAAATATGCAGTTGTGCTTTAGCATGCCATGTCATGGATGACACTGGCATGTCCACAATATGATCTGCACTCACCATAACTACTGTACATTGAGTATGTGGACGAATGGTATTCCATCAATTATACATGCACCACTGATGATGTTGTGTGAATACTGATCATGCATGTGCTAAAACTGTGTCCACAATTATTTGCTAAAGACACTGAGGCTGTAATCAGCACTGGATACCCATCTGACACACAGATACACATCCAGCCATGGTATGTAGACCTGTGAGTTATGGTGCACTGTACATTACAGAGTTTTGAATACTTGCACAGCAATGTTGTGTCCATGTATGCATTGCCTTCCAGGGGGAGGCCAATCACCTAATAACAAAACACATGCATCAAAGCCATGCATACTGTTAGTAACAAGGACTGTCTACACTTGCACTGCATGCTGTTGAGCAACACATGTCCTGCATGCTGACATGTGTGATATGACTGTTTTGCTTGTGATACTGTACCCCACCATCATCTGCTATTGTGTATGTTCTGAGACTGCTGGTCATGTGTGTGTGTGTATGTGTGTGTGTGTGTGTGTGTGTGTGTGTGTGTGTGTGTGTGTGTGTGTGTGTGTGTGTGTGTGTGTCTGCTTTAGGGAGGTGTGTATTTGTGTGTGTGCATGTGTGCACGTGTGCACGTGTGCGTGTGTGCATGTGCATGTGTGCATGTGCATGGGTGCATGTATGCATGTGTGCATGTGCATGTGTGCATGTGCACATGTGAGCATGTGTGCATGAGTGCATGTGCACGTGTGCATGTGTGCATGTGCACATGTGTGCATTTATGCATGTGTGTATGTGGTCTGTCATCATGTTCAAGTCTTAACGTGTGTTTCCTGTTTTCCTTTCACAGGTGCTGAGGTGGGGCTGGTTTAGTACAGCAGGGAACCTGATGTCACTGAGACAGACAGTGATCATGAGGATACGTGTGTTGAGGCACAGACAGGTTTGTCAGGGTCTGTTGTTGGGCCACCAATTGACAGTACACAAGTCCCCACCCGATCCATGCACACAGTCATGCTGCCTGTACATTCATGATCACCATTGCCCTGAGCTGAGGGACAGTGTATGGTTGGCACTGGCCAGGACAGTGTGGTATCTATGGCACATGTATCAGGACACAGCAGCCATAGCCAGATGTCTGGAATGGTGCCACATAGGCAGACGCCCAGGGGTTTTCTTCAGAGCACTGCTGGTCATCATGCCCCTGGCAGACTTGCCACAACTCTTTCAACCACACACATGTTGCAGACTGTCATGGTGGCACAGGCACGAATGGAGCAGTACACCAGACAGGGACTAAGGGCACAGAGGACTCATAATACCTCTGTAAATGACAGTATCTGTGACCCAGCAGGTGCCATACGTAATTACACTGAGGTCATTGATAGACGGGGTGAGACATTGGATGTCCTACACATTGTCATGTCCATGTGTCAGAACAGTGTGGGATGGTTGAGACGTCGATGTGGACGTATGCCAGCAACATCAGCAGCTGGAGGCCACCGTGGATGTCCAGCAAGTCACAGCCACTTCTGTAGTGCCAGTACCAGCCCAGCAATTTTGGGGCTGTGTTGTCCATAGATTGTCCTAGAAGACCACGTGCACATGGCTCTGGCCAGTCCCAGCAGTGACCTGGATCCAGTGGACATATGTCAACCTCTGAGGATAGTACCCAGTCTGGATGAGTACCTGATACTGTCTGTAGCACCACTGCCAGGCACAGGTTCCGTATCCGTGGCCAGAGACGGTGATCTGTAAAGCCTGCCAGGTACAGTCTGTAGCTGTCCCACAAATCCCTGTATATGGCAGCCACATGGTGGAACTGTGTGCATGCAGACACTCACGCATAAACCAGAAACCTAGGGCAAACACATACCCACACACATTACAACAACATTGGCCCATAACAGTACTCATGGCCCTCACACACACACTCACACACACATGTCGATTGTATGGCTCAGTGTAGGCATCTGGCAAACCAACAACACACCCTGTGCATATGATGAAACCTGTGCCACCTCCTGTCATCTGTAACATTGATGCAGGAACAGGCTAACATGGTGCTGATGCACAGGGTGACTTTGATAAAGTATAGCAATGGCTGAATGAGTAGCATGTTGTCAGCAGTAAAGTGTAATGATATCATTGAAGGTGTAGCTGAGCAGGCATGATGCATTAAAGCTGTAATTAACAATGCTGTATTGTTTCCACCAGTGTTTATTCCAATTGTGTTTTGTTTGCCCTTGTGCCACTTGGCTGATGTGTGTAGTTGTGTCAGCATGTGTTATACAGTGGACAGTAAGTGTGGGGTGTGTGTAGCACAGGTTTGCAGGTGCACATTTGTGAACATGGTGGAGGTGCACTGTCTGCATATACGTGCATATTGGACACATGGGCAGGGTGACATGCCCTGTATTGACCAGTGTTAACACTCCATAGTTTCTATTGGTGGTCAGTGTGCATTGTACTACACATGTTTTGGAACTTGAGTACACATGTGTGTGTATGACACAGGTTGACACTGTGCTGTGGGTGATGCAGTTGTTCCTATCTGTCATTGGTTTGCATTACTAAGGTTAACAGTGTCCCAGCTGCATAATCGTGTATTAGTGCACACTATTCCACCTACAGGGTTGCATGGACTGTGCTATCGCAAACACAAGAAATTCTCACTTATACAGTAGAAGTGCATTAGTCTCATGGACCCCTGCCATAAACTAAATATATAATAGAAGGTGTGATGTTATACCAAAAAAGAGTTACGTACCAAGAAGGGATAACCTCTTTGGTCAGTATCATTTGGAAAATTCAATCCCTCAATACACATACAAGGCAAGCTTCAAAATACAAAATGGCAACGATTCCAAAGACAGCACTAAAGCTGTCTACTGTTGTTCATAAACTGCAGGGGAAATCTCAGATTGGGTCACAGTTAATGTAAATGGTCACAAAGTACACTTATGTGACTGACATTACCAATTCCTTGTTAGACAGTTTGAATGTGGATTTCACCACCCTATCGCTATACAAGAGCCACATTTCCAGACCTGCAGAACATAATACCTGATGATTCACAGACACTCTAGTTAAAACATCTCTTTAACAAGGTCCACACCACAGTGGCAATGGTACTGGACAGTGTCCCTGGCTGTGTCATACACAAGCTGACATATGAAGTCACCACTCACCTAAACGCTCTGTCCAGATGGTGCCTCTATACAGGCTACATACATGTGGAATGACGTACGGTAATGGTGTTCACAATCCACAAGGGTTGAGCTACAATGTCTTCTTCTCCTTTCTGATGCTCCCATAAGGGGTCACCACAGTACATCATCTGTTTCCATGTCTTCCTGCCCTCTGCATCTTGCGCTGTCACACCATTCACCTGCATGTCCTCTCTCACCACAGCCATAAACCTCATCTTAGGCATTCATCTTTTCCTGTTACCTGGCGGCTTCATCCTTAGCATCTATTTCACAATATTCTCTGCATCCCTCCTCAGCACATGTACAAACCAACTTAATCCTGCCCATCTGGCATGGTCTACTAACCTTCAAACCTGGCCTGACCCTCTAATATACTTATTCTTAAACCTGTCCACCCTCATCACACTCAGTGCAAATATTAACATAAATTGATTAAGGGTAGAACTACAACAGGTCCTGGAAACTCTCATCCTATAAGCCAGGCCAATGATATCTGGAAGGCTATGGAGCACAACATTATGGAACTCATTAACAGAGACATTATGAACCTGCAAAAACACTGCACCATACCCACTTAGGTTCTCTAAAGGCCAGATCATGGCTCCTACACCTAGTAGACTTCAAGTCAGTCAACAAGGCTATAGGTGAGGGAGTGGAGGTCAACACAGCCAAGCTATAGCTCACAAGCAAATCATACCCATCCCACATACTGGTACTAGACATGACCTCAACAGACTGACCATAAACGACTGTTAGATGATGGCTTGACAACTGATGCACAGATGTAGGACACACAGTAACATTTGCAGCCTCCATGTACTATTCTATGCCAGTAACAAGTGGTATTCACCTGCACTCAGTCCTGGGACCACTCATGTTTGGCATATAGCTTTCTTAGGTACAAGCAAACACAGTAGGGATATGTCTGGCCACGTTTGATGAAAATGCATACTGTGGGCTATACTTTATTCTCCAGATGACACACACATCCTCCAAAAAGGTATCATACAGATAGATACCTGGTGTCAAACTCATGCTGTAAAGCTATAAGCCTAAGAAAGCATAGTTATCCACTTTTAGAAAACAAAGTATCCCCAGCGTACCACATAGGTAGTAACCCCCAAAATGTCGAACAGGTACTAATGTATACATAGAGCCATGTGTTAAGTCATCTCTCCTTTGATAATCACATTACCAAAGGGTTTTGGAAATCCCTCTGTGGAGCACATAAGCAATAAAGGGTTTGCATGCAGATCCACAGAGGTTGTTGCACACCTATAATGATTAGTCATCTTTGCCAGACTTTGCTTGCTTTGGAACAGGTTTCAAATAAACCTCAAGCATAAATCCTCACTCACACTCTTCAATAGAAACTGTGATGAGTGGATGTGAAATGGAAGCCATAGCAAAGGGATCACTGCAGTGGCTAAGCTTGTTACAAGCATACAGAAGTGACCTAAGGTCTGGAAAGCACCAGCATGCTCTGGCGAAGATAACACATGCATTCATGGAGAAAGCAGAGTACCCACCTATGAAATACTTGAGTTCACATGTATGTATATGGATTTGCCCCACAGCTACCTTACATGTGTAATGCACTTACAGTTGTCATTGTGATATGTCATACACTATAAAAATCAAAACCCACTCCACATTGGCCAACGGTGTTACACATCTGGAGCACAGTTAGCAAGTGCGAGATTCAAACTCTTTCCTAACTACATTATGATACTACAGCAGTACACATTTACACAATATGCTATATACATTACTGGGATTTCACATTTCCAGAGGTATATTGGTAGGATGGAGATATCACCAGACTTGACAAAGATGAGTACACCACTTTTAAGGTGTTTGAGTAGTCTCTGAAAAGATTGCTCCTCCCCAAGGAAAGACACACACACAGTTGGCAAATGCAGGATTCAAACCCCTACCTAACTACATTTTGATATTACAGCAGTATGCATTTACATGACGCGCTACAAGCATTACTGGGATTTCACCTTTTCACAGGTTTACTTGTAGGATGGTGACATCATCGGACTTGACAAAGATGAGTATACCACTTTTAAGGTGTTTGAGTAGTCTCCAGAAAGGTTGCGCCTCCCCAGGGTGGCACACATGCAGTTGGTAAGTGCAGGATACAAACCCCTACCTATCTACATTCTGATAATGCAGCAGTATACATTTACACAACATGCTATATACATTACTATGATTTCACCTTTCCACGGGTATATTTGTAGGATGGTGACATCATCGGACTTGGCAAAGATGAGTATACCACCTTTAAGGTGTTTGAGTAGTCTCCAAAACGGTTCTGCCTACCCGGGGAAATACACACACACACAGTTGGCAAGTGCATGATTCAAACCCCTACCTAATTACATTATGATACTACAATAGTACACATTTATACAACAAGCTATACACATTACTGGGATTTCACCTTTCCACAGGTATATTTGTAGGATGGTGACATCATCGGACTTGACAAAGATGAGTATACCACTTTTAAGGTGTTTGAGTAGTCTCCAAAAAGCTTGCTCCTCCCCAGGGAGACACACATACACACACAGTTGGCAAGTGCAGGATTTAAAACCCTACCTAACTACATTATGATACTACAGCAGTATACATTTACATGATGCACTATACACATTACTGGGATTTCATCTTTCCACAGGTATATTTGTAGGATGGTGACATCATCGGACTTGACAAAGTGTTTGAGTAGTCTCCAAAAAGGTTGCTTTGACCCAGGGAGACACACACAGTTGGCAAGTGCGGTGTTCTTAATCCAAACTAAGTACATCTTTACACTTCAGCAAGAAATATGGAGTTACAGGGTGCAATACAGACATTACTTGCTGACAGTTTTCACAAAGGTTTTTTTCACATTTGCTAACCTCAGCAGGCTTATCATACTAGGTGTATTATGAGTGCATTGCATGCATAGGCCATGACCATATCATATATGGGTTGATGCACCACATGCTGGCACACACAGGGTCAAACCTTGAGTAGCATCTTACCTTCACCTACATGATACTGCAATATAACAGAAAGATGATAAACGTCAACAATTGGCTGAGCTTCTGGTGTCATTCAAAGGGGATCCAGTCTCTGTCTGCCTGTGATGACATGATAGACAAGCCTTGTTGCTTCACTACAGATGGTTTGCACTTGTCACCCCTATGCTTCTGAATACTGGCCAAGGCTTGTGCTGTCCCCATATTACCTTTTTTAGGCAAGGTTCATAGGTAGGTACTAGTCTATCAGCCCTGGGGCCTATACAAGGCCAGCCAAAAAGGTACCCTGGCTTTTGCCACCCAAGAATTTTATTTTCCTGTGCCACTGTCGTGCAGAGACATAGAAGTGATCCCCAGGGTGAATTTCCTTTTTCCCATCCAATAATCAAGATTTTCCTTGAAGAGAGCTAATGAGGAGCTTTGTTTGATACAGATAGGTAGTTTATTCTGGAGTATGTGAAGTCTGTGGGACAGGAATCTATACCCCCGTCATGTTCTGTTTATCGTGGTAACAAGGTTTAGGTCCCTAGAGCGTGTAGGTTCATAGGTTCATAGGTAGGTACTAAACTATCTGCCCAAGGGCATTTATAAGCCTAGCCAGAATGTGTTGGCTTTCGCCTCCCTTTTAAATTAGTTTCCTGGGCCTCTGTCTAGCAGGGCCACTGAAGTGATCCCAGGGGTAAATTTACAATTTCCCATCCACTCATCAAGATTTCTCTTGAAGAGAATCTGCAAGGGGCTCTGCCTAACATCAACTGGGATTCTGTTCCAGAGTGAGGGAAGTCACTGGGACAGGAATCTATCCCTCCAGCATGTACTGTTTATTGCTTTGCTGAGGTTTAATTCACTGGAGCGTGTGGCTCTAAGAGATTTGTTTTTCTTGAGGTGGAGCATGTCCATTAATTCCGGGTTGGACATGGCCTTATTCATCAGGCATAGATCACATCTGAGCAGGCAGTAAGCAACCGAGTAGAGCAGGAGTTTCTTTAGTCGAGCTGCATAGGGCATCTCTTTGAGGCCCATGATCCTCTTGGTGAAGTACTTCTGTGGTCCTACCAGCTGTTGCATATGCCAATTAAGGTACACACCAAAATGAGGAATTGTACTCTATTATGGGCCTAATGAGTGATGAGTAGAGGGGCACAATGACCTCTCTTGATCTAGAGGTGAACCGTTTTGTGATTAGGTGGGCTACATAGAAGGAATAACTAACCACTTTGCCAATGTGATTATCAAAGGAGAGGTTACTATCTACCTGGGTCCCTAGGTCCCTAATTACATTTTCCGTACCTAGTGGATTACCACCTATATGGTAATTTGTGGGCACTTTGTTTTTTCCAAAGGGAATGACTATGCATTTTTTTACCATTCAGCTTGAGGCCATGGTTTTGACACCAGGTATCTGTCTCTGTAAGACCTTTCTGGAGGATGTCTGTGTCAGCCAGAGAGTCGATTATGGCCCCCAGTTTACAGTCATCTGGAAACTTGGTCAGCCATAGTCCTCCCATGCTTGCCTGTACCTCAGAGACGTATATACTGAACAGGAGGGGTCCCAGGACCGAGACCTGTGGGATGCCACTTGTGACTGGTTTAGAGTCGGACATGGCACCTGCAACTCTGACCATGTGTGTTCTATCCGTGAGCCAGTTGGCCACCCATCTCGTGACATAGGGGTTAATGTTCAAGCTGGTAAGCTTGTCTATGATGCCAGAGTGGGGAATAGTGTCAAAGGCCTTAGTGAGGTCCAGGTAGGCTGTGTGGACTACCTTCCCTTCATCTATGGCCTTGGTAACTGTTTCAAAGACGTCAACTAGGTTTAGGAGGCAGGATCTGCCTTTAACAAAGCCAAATTGGGTAGGGTCCAGTATCTGGAGGTTCCCAATGTCTCTGTTTATGAGTTCCATGATAATTCGCTCCATAGCTTTGCAGACCAGGCTGGTCAAGCTTATAGGGCAATAGTCGCCAGGTTCTGTCGTGGCACCACCTTTGTGGAGTGGGATGACTGTTGCTGTACGCCATTCTTTGGGTACATAGCCTGTGGTAAGGTTGAGTCTGAACAGTGAATGTAGGTGAGGGTTTAGTTTCTTTTGGAGCTCGTGTAAGAAGCAGCCTGGGACACCATCCAGTCCCATTGATGCTGTGTTCTTAGCTTTGGAGAGGGCTGTTTTTACCTACATGTCCATGAAGTCTGGGGCTCTGCATTCTTCTGGGATGGACATGGGCCCTTTTGGGGGTGGGGGGGTGAAGTTTGCACTGAACTTGTCCACCAGGATGTTGGCAATGTCAGTTGGTTCAGTGTATTTTTTGCCATTTTGCAGTAGCTGAAAGCATATCTGAGATTTGCCACCTAAATGTTTGATATAGCTAAAGAAGGCTTTGTGGTTATCTTTAGATTCCTTGGCAATTTTTCTTTAGAAACTGGACTTGGATTATTTTATGAGTGATCGTAGTTTCTTGCTAATAATGATCAGTGATGTCTTTCCTTTTTGGAATTTTGCTCTATCATGTGTTAGTTTCCTCCTTCTGTTGTATAGCTTATTTATGGGCAAGGACCCCCAAATTGGTTTCTTCTTTTTGGAGGTGTGAGTCTTGTTTTTAATTGGGATGGCTCGATCCATGCATTCCTGTAGATGCTCATAGAATGCACTTGTAAAGGATTCTGCAGATTGGATAGCATTATCCTGTAGCAAGGGGGCTTTGAAACTTTCCACTTCGGTCTTGAGAAGTGTGAAGTTTGCTTTTGAAAAGTTTTTCACAGTGGTTTTGTTGACTGGGGGGGAGGGGGGGTTGGGATGTGGATGTCCAGTGTGATTACTTCATGATCTGGTATTACCAGTGGGGGGTTTACCTCTGGTGTGGAACACTGATCCCCCATGTTGGTGATGATCAGGTCCAGTATGTTGTCACCTCTAGTGGGCATGATGGCCAGCTGTTCCAGGCTGTTTGAGTTTATAAACTCTAGGAAGCATTGGGCAAAGGACTTTGTACTCGAGTAATTCTCCCAGTCAGTGTTTGTGTAGTTCATACCTTCTCATATCATGGTGTTTGGTAGGACCTTTATGTTTCCCACTGTTCTCAGGAGTACTGAGTGAGGGTCCTGAGACAAGGTATGTGATCTATAGCAGGCTACGATCTGATAAGCAGCTTTGCCCAATGTTAGTTGCACTTGCATGGTCTCCAAGGCCTCGTGCTGTGCCACTAACCTGGTGGTGTGGGTATCCTTTATGAAAATTGATACACCCCTTCCTTTAGTATTTCAGTCTGGGTTTTGGGGCCGACGCTCAGAGGGATTGGGATTTCTTTAAGTGGAGCATGTCCAACAGCTCTGTGTTTGACATAGCTTTGTATGTTAGGCAGAGATCACCTCTGAGTAGGCGATATGCGACAGAGTAAAGCTGTAGTGTTTTGAGACGGTCTGTGTATGGCATGTATTTGAGGCTGCTAATCCTCTTTGTGAGGTATTTCTGCAGGCTTTCCAGTTGTTGTAGATATCTTGTGAGGTACATAACAAAAGGGGCATTGTACTCTATAATGGATCTAATGAGTGATGAGTAGAGGGGAACAATTAAATCTTTTATTCTGCATGAGACACCTTTTGTGATGAGGTGTGCCACATAGAAGGATTTTCTGACTACTGTGACAATGTGATTATCAAAGGAGAGTCTACTGTCCACCTGTGTCCCAAGGTATCTTATCACACTTTCGGTGTTAAGTATACTACCACCTATGTTGTAGTTCATGGGTACAGTGTTTTTAACAAAGGGGATGATAATGTACTTTTTGGCATTGAGCTTGAGGCCATGGCTTTGACACCAGGCATCTGTCTCAGTGAGGCCCTTTTGTAGGATGTCCACATCGTTAGTAGTCTCGATTATGGCTCCTAGTTTGCAGTCATCTGGGAACTTCATTATCCAGAGACCTTCCATGTTAACCTGTACTTCAGGGAAGTAGATACCAAACAAGACAGGACCCAGGACTGAACCCTGTGGTACTCCACTTGTCACTGGTCTGAAGTCGGACTTGGAGTTTGCTACTTTCACATTGTGGGTTGTGTCAGTCAGCCAGTTGGCAACCCATCTTGTGACATAGGGATTTATACCTAGTTTAGTGGGTTTATCCATAATTCCAGATTGGTGCCAAAAGCTGTGGCAAGATCTAGATAGGCTGTCTGAACCACCTTACTCTTGTCTACGGCTTTGGTGACTGCTTCAAAGAAGTCTGTCAGGTTTAGGAGACATGATCTACCTTTTACAAATCCAAAATGGTTGTGGTCCAGAGTTTGGAGATTACCAATGTCTTTGTTTATAAGTTCCATGATGATACTTTCCATGGCCCTGCATACCAGGCTCATCAGGCTAATGGGGCGCTAGTTCCCGGGGTCCATGGTGGCTCCCCCTTGTGTAGTGGGATAACCATCATTGTGTGCCATTCAGCAGGCACAGAGCCTGAAGTGAGGCTATGATTGAACATGGTATGTAGGTGTGATGCCAGTTCATTCTGTGGTTCATGCAGAATGCAGCCTGGGATGTAATCTGGTCCCATGGATCCTGTGTTCCTGGCTTTGGAGAGTGTTTTTTACCTGTGCAGCCATGATGACAGCAACTTTGCATTCTTCTGGTATAGAGATGTGCTCTTTCATGGGTGAGAGGGGGCTAAAGTTAGGACTGATCCTATCTGCCAGGCTGTTGGCAATATCAGTTGGGTCTGTATATTTAGTGCCATTGTGCTGTAACTCAGAGCAGATCTGAGTGTTGTCATTGAGATTCTTGACATAGCTATAGAATGCTTTGTGGTTGTCTTTAGAATCAGTGTCGACTTTGTTTTCATAACTAGCTTTGGAGGATTTTATCAGGGATTGCAGCTTCTTCCTGAGGCTGACCAGGGAGTTCCTCCACTCATGGGATTTTACCCTCTTTTGCAAACGTTTCTTCCTTCTGTTGTGCAGTTTGTTTATGGCAGAGGACCACCAGATTGGCTTCCTTTTCTTGGAGGATAGTGTCTTGGTTCTGTTTGGGATAGCATGATGCATACACTCATGTAAGTGCTTATAAAGTGCAATTGTGAAGGATTCAGTAGTCTTAACAGTATTGTCCATCTGTATGGGTGTCCTGAAGTTCAGCACTTCTGTCTTAAGAAGCATGGAGTTGGCTTTGGAGACATTTTTTAACATGGTTTCCTTAATGGGGGGTGGGTCCAGAATGTGGATATGTAGGGTAATTAGCTTATGGTCAGATGGGACCAATGAGCCGTTGACTTCAAGTGTGGAACACCAGTCACTCAGGACAAACCAAACCTCATGACCAACACAAATAACCACAAAGTTAGCTAAATGCTACTCATTGCCAGAAGTCTCAGCCTCCAGATGCACACACTCGAGGCTCATCTCAGTATGGAGAATATTGATATCTGCAGTAACCGAAACCTAGTTCAAGGCTCCAGAGAGCACACCAGCACTACCAGGATACTACTCATTCCATACCTTCCTGCATCAGAACCTGGATCATAGCACATAGGGTGGGGATGTATCCATATTCATCAAGGATACCTACACCTCTCTCTACATGCTCTGTGCAGGATATGTACCCATAGAATGTTGCACAGCAACATTCTTCACAATCCAAAGGGGGGGCAAAAAACCCCTTGGCATTCATTCTCTATGAGTCTGACTAGTCTGCTCTTTAAGGCAATGGAGGCAATCATAATGGAAGTCAACAATAAAGAAATTTGTGAACTTTCACACAGTTGAGCACACCCAGTTTGACTTCATCATATGCAGATCGCACCTCCTGAACTGGGTGGATTTCTTTGAGACCGTTACCCAGGTTACAGATGATTGAAATGAGCTCAGCACAGCCTGCCTATACCTCATTACAGTCTTTGACACCATTCCCCAGTCAGGTATCATAGATGAACTCACCAACCTGGGCATGAATATCCATACATCACAAGATGGATTGCAAACTGGCTCACAGATAGATTCCACAAACTAAGAGTTGCTGGCTACATGTCAGACTCTACACCAGTAACAACTGGTGGCCCCAAGGGTTCAGTCCTGGGGTTCCTCCTGTTTGGTATAGACTTCTCAAATGTACATGCCAACACAGGAGGGTTGTGGTTGACTAAGTTTGCTGGGAACTGTAAAGTGTTTTCCATAATAGATTCCCCAGATGACACAAATATTCTCCAGAAGGGACTCTATGAGACAGATGTGTGGTGTCAGAATCATGACCTCAAGCTCAATGCGGAGGAATGCATAGTGATCCCCTTTGGTGAAAACAAAGTACACACAAACTACCACATAGGTGTTACCCCCTTAAAACTGACAAGGTAATAAGGGACACAAGTAGATAGTCATCTTTCCTTTGACAACCATGTTGCCAAAGTGATTGGGAAATCCTATGTGGCCCACTTAATCAACAAAGGGTTTGCATCAGGATCCGAAGAGGTAGTGGTGGCCCTCTACTCTTAAGTCATCAGACCCATCATTGATTACAATGCACCATTTTGGATGCACTCGACTATGCATATCCAGCAGCTGTAGAGACCACAGAGGTACCTCACCATGAGGATTACTGACCTCAAACAGTTGTGTTATGCAACACAACTGGTAAAACTAAATCTGTTCTTCATTGCGTACCGCCTACTCAGAGGCACACTCTACCTAACATACAGAGCCATGTCCAACACATAACTGCTGAGCATGCTCCATCTACAGATAACAAAATTGAGTCACCCTACACACTCCAGGGATATGAACCTCATCACAACAATGAATACAATATGCTGGTGGGATATAGTACCATCCCAGACACTTGCCATACTGTGGAACAGAGTCACAATGTACATCAGACAGTGCCCCTCATTGACACTCTTCAATAGGAACCTTGATGAGTGGATGGGAAACAGACAATTCACGCCAGGCATCACATCAGCAGCCCCACTAGAAAGGGGCTTAGGGTATTAACTATTAGAATGAGGGCTTGGGAGACTACCCAATGGGGTGGTGAAAGCAGCACAACTTGTCTAGGCTAACATATGCCTTATTGAAGATAGGCTCATGTAGTAGACTATGTGACAGGTACATGTCTACAGATAGTAGATATGTACTTCATTGTACTATCATGTTGTACAGCAGGCACATGGACCACATACACTGTGATGCTTACAGATATTGGTGGCTATGTGCACTGGGTGAGATATGCACCTCATGTCTTTTGTGCCATTGGGATGTGTTCTGGGTGGGACAGACCTGGATGGCTCCCTGTCATGGTCACCCTCTTACACACATCTCTGCCCATCCATCTTTGGCTTATTATACGGTGTTCCCCCTATATATATATATATATATATATATATATATATATATATATATATATATATATATATATATATATATATATATAGGTACAGGTACATAGGTAGGTAATAGGCTATCTGCCTGAAGGCATATATTAGTATGGCCAGAGTGTGCAGCTATCACCACCCATGGAGTTAGTTCCCTCTGTGTAGTAGAGCTGGTGAAGTGATCCATGGTGTGACAGTTCAGTTTCACATACACTCATCAAGGCTCCTCTGGAAGAGTGTCAGTGAGGGACTCAGCTTAATGTAGGTTGGGAGGGAGCCTGTTTCAAAGAAAGGGAAGTCTGTGAGTTAGTAATGTATCCCTCAAACATGTTCTACTTATTGTTGTGATGATGATTCCCCTAGAGGATATGGCACAGTGAGCTTGGGGTTACTTCAGGTAGCACATGTACATCCATTCTGCATTGGACATGGACGTGTCTGTTGGGCAGAGATCACCTGAGTAGACAGTATGCAACAGAGTACAGATTGAGTTAAATTCAGTCTTGTTGCATTGGGCAACTGCTTGAGGCCAGTAATGCTCTTGTTGAGGTACATCAGTGGTCTTTCCAGCTGCTGAAGGTGCCTAGTCAGATTCATCACAAGTGTGTTGTGGTACTCTATGATGGGTCTGATGACTGATGAGTAGAGGGAACCTCCTTTGACCTACATGCAAAGACCTTGGCAGTTTGTGGGAATATATAGCATAATTTTCTAACCACTTTGTGAATGTGTTTCTGGAAGCAGTGATGACTATCCACATGTGTCCATAGATCCCTTATTATTACCTCCATATTTAGGGTGTTGGCACCTATGTGGTATTTGTATGACTGTAGCTCGAGCCCATACGTTTGACACCACATCTGTCTGACTGAGACCCTTTTTAAGGATGTCTCTGTTGTCCCAAGCATCGATTATGACAACCTTTTTGCAGTCATCCACAAACCTTGCTAAACATAGCCCTCGTGTTTGACTGTATTTCTGAAAAGTATACACCAGACAGGAGGGGTCCCAGGACTGAGCCATGGAGGACAGCAGTTGTTACCAGCTTGAACAGGAGACCACAATTCTTACCTTGTGGGATCTCTCTGTGCCCCAGTTGGCAATCCACCAGATGACATACGTGTTTATGCACAGGTTGTTGATTTTGTGGATACAACATGTATGTGGGATATTGGAAGAGGGATTTTCAAGGTCTATGTAGGTCATGTGTAGCTCATTTCATTGATGCATGTCCTGGGTGACTGCCTTGAAAACTGTCTAGCTGGTTTAGGAACCATGATCTGCCTCTGACCAAACCAAAATGGGTAGGGTTTTGTATGCTCTCAATAGCTCTGTTTATGAGTTCCATAATGATGGACTCCATGGCTTTGCACATCAGGCTTATTAGGCTTATAAGACAATAGTACACATGGTCTGTTGTGCACCAATACTCATGGAGTGTTCCAAATGTTGCTGTAACCCATTCAACAGTTTCATATCCTGTACACACGGTGAGTCTCAACAGACTGTTCAGGTGCAGGGTCAGTCTTTTTTGGAGTTCACATATGACAAAGCCAGGGAAACCATGTTATCCCATACACGCCATGTTTTTAGGTTTGGAAAGAGCTGTTAACCATTCTAAATGTGATTTCTGGGTTTTCACAATCTCCAGGTATGATAATGGGCCCTTTTGTCAGTGAGAAGGGGGTAAACATGTATGAACCTGTCTGACAAAATGTTGGCAATGTCAGTCATGTACATGTATTCATTTACAGTCTGCACTGACCTGACTCAGAACATATATGAGTTTACATTGATATTTATGACATAGCGAAAGAAAGTTTCATGGTTCTCTATGGATTCTTTGCCATGGCTCGGATAATGTTAGGAGTGCTCATTGTTTCTTGATGGTACTGATCGGAGTATTATTGATCTTCTTTGGTTTTTCACTTTCTTTGAACAACTTAAGTACCTGAAGTACATAGTCTGATTATGACAGGTGTCCAATATATTATATGGGTCTGTTTTCATATCAGTGTGTGCACAAGGCAGGATTGGTGAATAGTGACAAGTGTCTGGAGTAAGAACTGCAACTACCAGATATGTGTGGCCCACTGCTGTACTCAGACATGGCCTAAGTGTGTGAACATGCCCAGTATGAGCATATATACTATATGTGTGTGAAAATTAAGTTGTTTTTTACTTCAGGGCTCACCTTTGTGTTGTACATCGACAGGAAGCACAGTGTGCCTGCAGGCTTCCATGAGTCATTCTACATACAGTGGGGACAGCTATTATTTGTACATTTCTACCCAGGGGGCCACACTTGATTGTTACTGTGGGTGTACATAGGATGAAGGGTTGACCTGACACTTATACACATTTGCTAGGCCTGCACTGCTATGTCAGGTACTCCATTCAGTTTGTACTGTTGCCTATTGTACTGGCTTGAAGAATACCACTACACTACAGACCTTAGCTTCTAATTACATGCATATTAGTTTGTGACTTCATAGCCTACCCAACCCACATCACGCAGCCTGGCCTGATGTTATCTGTCTGCATAGGCCTGGGGGGAGGTTACTCATATGCCTCTTCAGAGGGCATGATACAGCATTTGTTTGCGTTTGCATTTGTCTACATTTGTCCTGCTGGCTGTGACTGTTAGGTATGTGACCTCCCCAACTGGTATGTGTGAGTGAGTTAAGTTGTGTCTGTGCCAGTGAAATGCTCTAATGGCTTAGTGGTTCAGTACTGTGACTATAGTGCACAGTGTACTGAATTCAAGCCCTGTCATTGCTTTTTATTTTCCTGCTGGGCAGACCAGACTGCTTAAGGAACAGTAAAGCAGGTGTGAGTGTGTTTACCCGACTTTGCACAACTTTGCCCGACCTTGCCCGACTTTGCCCGACTTTGCCCAACATTGCCCAACATTGTTCAACGTTGCCCGACATTGCGCTGGTTAGCGCGGTGCACAGCTATGTGCAATTGTATTTAAATATGCTCAGTACTGGTAAAATGTGCATAGCAATGCTTTATATTGCTTAAAATAGGGCACTCATGCCTCAGGTGGTGCTGCAGGGCTGCCTATGTCGGATGCACATAGTACACTCCCTATACATGTTTGAAAACAGGTAGTGTAAAGTTAGGCATCCCTTTTACTGTATGTGTGAATCAGAGAGTGGTGTCCTTTCCTGGGTTCCTACTGAGTCAGTGTATGTGTTATGCGTTGCCTCTTGGCCAAGGCCAGGACATACTGGGCATGCCTCCTTCTGCCTGCTGGGGCAGGCTCAGGTTGTTCCTCCCCCAAGTCACGCTGTGCCTGTGCAGGCCCTGGCAATGGTGGGAGGCTGTTTGGCCCTGCCCCATGCTCTTCCTGCTGCAGCTGTTTTTGCAGGATCATATTGTGTAGCATGGCACATACCATGACAATTTGGGTACATGTAGTTGGTGAGTACTGCAAGGCTCCACCAGATCTGTCCAGGCACCGGAACCGTGACTTGAGCATCCCAAACACAAGCTCAATAATGTTTCTCGTTTGTGTGTGTGTGCCTCATTATGGAGTTCTTGTATGGGTGTGTGTGCATTTCTGATGGGTGTCATCAGCCACAGCTCCAGTGCGTATCCAGCATCCCCCACTAGGTGACCATCAAGGATGTCCCCATTGGCAAATCTCTGGTACAGCTGCGTCAGATGCCAGATGTGGGAATCATGATAGCTTCCACAGCAGACATCACACACATTCATTATTATGCCCTGGGCATCACACACGACCTGGCAGTTGATGGAGGGGAAGCCCCTGCGGTTGATGTAGACCCTACCCCACTCACCGGGTGGTGCTTTAATGTGTATGTGCGTGCAGTCTATTGCACCCACTACCTCAGGGTATTCTGCTATTTGGTGGAAAAGATGCATATTGCTGGCCAGTGCCTCATGGGAATTGGGGAAATATACGTGTTCACCGATATGTGCTGACATGGCATCCAGGAACTGGTGCAGTACCCTGGATGCTGATGCCTGTGAAATCCCCATCATATCACCAGTTGGTCTCTGGAAGGTACCTGTAGCTAATATTCTTAGGCGAACACATACCTTGGTATTCACTGGGATGGGTTCCTCTCTGTTGGTTCTGTGTATGAGGAGTGGCCGGCACAGCTCAACAATTTGCTGCAGGAGGTCTCTGTCCACCCTATAGCACTCTACTTTCTCCAGCTCATGTAGCCCCTGGTAGGTTACCCTGGGTCTGTGCACTCTTCTCCGTCTCCTCACTGTGGGTTGCTCAGCAGCATTCACAACATCACCACCCTCAGCACCTTGCACATGTTGGTTTATGATAGCAAAAGCAGCCCCTAACATTTTGTCTGACTTTAAAGTTTTTAAGCTTTCCCTCTTTGTATACTGCAGTGTTGCAGAGTTCTTGAGAAAAAACAGGGGGGAATGGTGTTTGCAGACTTTAAAGTGCTGGGCTGGGCTGGGCTAGTGTACTGCCTGTGTAATTGGCTGATTCCGATTGATTTCACCTGGCAGCTCTGCTAGTTCTCCTTGGTTAACTTCCTACTACTTCTTTTCCTTCCTTTTCCCTTTCTGTTTCCATCTGGGACAGCGCCTTGCAAACAAGCGCAAACACGTGCACACGCACACGGACGCACATGCTGTGTGCCCGTTTGCAAGAAATTTCAGATATTTTCACGGCATACACCTTTGGTTTCTGATTTTCAAAAAGGAGAACTGTAGACACGCCTCTTGCAATCCTGAGCAACTCAGGGCAAACACAGGACACTGTGCTCCAATAAGCATACAGCCTTTCTGACATACCCTCTCATGATGTCACCTTTCTTCTACTCTACTACCCACCTACTCCTACACTTACACTCTTGGTACATGGCTCACATGCTGGGGAAAATTGGGATTCACTATCATTATCCACATTTGCATAGGATTGCCTACTAATGCATGGTTACATCTCTCACACTGAGCTTCCCCCCCTTAGCAACCAGTACTCAGTGGCCATGTTGTCTTCAGCCTGCCATTCACCTGCATGGCAGGATAAGCTTTTTAGTGAAAATGCCTATTTTTGGCTATTTTGAAATAATTTTCTTGTTTTTTTAAGCGCCGCACGTTTGCGCGGCGCTGCTCTATGCTTAAACATCAGAGATTGGGGAAAAAAATTAGATTTTAATAATTTTAAACATTTAAAAATGCCAATGGCCTTATATTTGGCCATTGGCATGCTTCCTCAACTGGATGTATCCTTTATTTGGAGCTGTCATAGCTCCGTTTAGCAATTTGTAGAATGTTACTCCGTTACCAATGGAGTACATTTCTACAAAAAACACTACTCTTCCATGGGCAGGTTAGTGTTTCCTGGATTGCAAATTTACCTCATTTGCATAGCTTTTAGTAGCAAATGAGGTCATTTGCATACCATTATGCTGTCCGTGCAAGAGTAGCTTTAGAAGCTCTCATGCACGCCCCTGCCGGCTGTTGCTGGATCCCTTTGAAGACATACTGGCTGTCTGACGTCTTACTCTACTCTACAACTCCATGCAAGCTTTTGTAAATCCGGCCCACTGTATATTCTTCTTTTTGCATTTGGAGCTTTTCTCCTTGGGTCTCCACTGAAAATGGGCTTTAGATCATTTGGACCAACCCGGTTAACAAATGTCAAATAAATAAATAAAATGTATTTCATTATAGTAAGGCTTTGCCTGCAGTAGTAATGTTGACTTGGAAAATATTTACTTAAAGTTTATTTGAATATACTATGACAGTGAGTTGTATTTCACTGAAATATTTCCAAAATTACTTTGCTTAAACTACACAATCATTTCAAAATTCACACTACCAAAACTCAATAACTTTCAAACTGCATTACACCACCAATGTATATATACTTCATTTTTTTCCTTCAGATTTTGTCTCAGAAGATAACCCTGCAACCACTCATAGTCCAAAAATTACAGGGGAGCCTATTCAGAAATGAAAGGTCATGAATTCTGTTTTATGCTCTATCTGATCATTAATGGCCTTGGGGACAGACCAGAAATAATCCTGTGTGCCATTTTTCTTACTAACATGGATGATGAAACTATTAATGTGCTTAAACCATTTTTTAAAGGAGGAGAAATACAAACTTGTAAGGTGTAAATTATAGGCATGCTGTAAGCAAAACAAAAGCTGCCATATGTAATAAATGTATTTTTTAGCAGCAATTAAAAGATCCAGGAAGATTGTATATGCTAATGACACTGACTTAAATTATGCAGAACAAGACTATGAATTTAGAGACTTTGCAGTCTTGCTAATAAAGGAAAATAGTCTGTGGAACGTGAAAAGATCAGCTTGAGGTAAGGTACTTTGTAGTGATAAAATGAAATACGTAGACTCAGTAGAGAGAATCATCAGTTTGTGAATGTGTGTTTCAAATGAAAAAGAGTAAAGTAGTAAATATTAACATTGTTAGAACTAATGAACAATTAAAACAGAAATGTCTTTGACTACTACTGTGAAAAGTTATAGATTAGAAGTAACACTCTTCTTTTTCAGCAGAGCACTGGTGCAGGATGTAAAATAATGTCTGAATCTACTTTTTAGATGCATTTAAACTGTAAATTATTTTGGCTGCACGCATATCACTTTTTATTGACGGCTGACAATTAGACCATTATGACAAGTTTAATTGAGCTACATACACAGAAATATATACTGCAAGCTTCTATTTCAGATAGCTGATTTGTAAACTCAAAACAACAAAACATTTGGGACAGAGATGCATATATCACTTTAGGCATGCTAAAGAGAATTCATGCTGTCTAAATGAGAAATTAAAAGATTTTTGCTCACATAAATGACAGTAATGCAATATGTAGTCAGAGTGCTTCCCTGTGGATGTGCTGGGACTCAGAATGCTTAGTCTCGACATGTCAAAAGAGAAACATTGCCAACGCAGGTGACACATGTTAAAAATCACTATTCTCTTTTAAACTGTTTTTTTTGAAGGGGTGGGCAATCCCTTTGCAAACCCACAATGTGCATATTGGGGGCAAGCCCCTACATCCCAGACCTATATATACTGACTCTGAGATCACCATACCTTAGAGAAAAGAGGAACATTCCAAGAAATGTCAGTCTTGGACTTGCAAGACTGATAATCTAGATTTTTGGCAATTCATTCTTCACATTACAGGACTCGCCAATGCAGGTCCTGATCTTTCAAATGGTTACTGTCTGAGTGTAATGTATAATAATACCATAAAAACAGAGAGGGTAGTCATGATACAGCCCTATGAAATGTGTGAGGAGAACATCTGCAGAGACATGTATCAGGAATATTTGATCTGTACTGAAAATTATGTAGCACAAAGGCAATCAGAAGCTTTAAGAAGAGTGCAAAACTCAAGGAAGAGTCCTTTTTTCAGAACTCTACTGATAACTCACTGCAGCAAAGAAATGTAAAATGAGTCTGTGATTAGTACTTAATTATAAATACAGAAGCAAAGGTACAGAGCTCAGAAGTTTCAGGTTTATATAGCTCAGCTGATGAGGATAATAGAAAGCTGAATAGCATATTACGATATCAGTTCCTGGGACTTCCTCTGGAGTACCTGGCAATCTTATGGTTAAAACTGAACAAGAATTAATTTATATGGAATCACTAGGAATAGAAATCGGACAGAACTTACAGAATGGGTCAACAGAATGGTGACGGTGGTCATACTGATCTGCTCTGTCTTATAAATGGATCAGGAGTAGAGCACTGTCTACTTCAGGAAGTGACACAACTGTATCTGGTGCCAGATTATTTTGGTACACACCAAGAGGTTTTGAAAAATCGCACTGGAAGAAGACAGTAGCGAATACTGTGTATTTAGAATACCCTTAGCGAGGCAAAGGTTCTTAAGGGTGCCTTTTGGGATCTCATCGTTGTTATCAGTAAAGCACAAAAAATAATCCTCCTCCATGTGGATAGGACTATTAACTAGACTAGTTATTTGTATTTATTTATTTAATATTTGTTTACCAGGAAAGTCCGACTGGACAAGAGTCCATTATCAGCAGAGCCCAGAGGAGAAAAGCTCCAGATATATCCATATTAAAATAACACGTTTTGGAATGTGTTAGAATTGCTTAAGCTTCTACAGTACATTAAACTACATAATCTGATTAAATACAGTTTCCAACAACATTTAAACCCTAAGAAAATGAAAAGAGGGAGAAGAGGTTGCAGAGTTTTATAGCGGGGATTGAGGTGTGTTTGGAGGATCTTTCTAGGTGAGGGAGCGATGTAGGGTTAGTACATGAGCAGATCTATGTGCCGGTTAGATGATTTTTTAGTAGTTTCTTGAAGTCTGTTGTGTTGGATGTTGATCTGATGTCTAGACGTAGGGGGCTCCAGATTTTAGCTATGTTCTTTCAGTACAGGCTGTCACCAATGTTATTTCCACTTTTAGTAATGTTTAATAAGGGATTGTTGTTGGAGTGCAGTGTCTTGTAACTGGAATAGTTGTAAGTAGGCTTTGGAGAGTGGGCACTTTTTTGGATTGGTTGAATATTTGGTGGGCTGTGGAGAGTTGGTTAAAAATCAGTTGTTTGGGGAATTCTAGCCATGAGAGTTGTCTGAGAGCATGGCAGTGATATGTTCTGTAGTGAACTTAGTTATTTTATTATAGCAGCTATCCAGTTTGTTTTGACTGTTTTCTTGAGATTAGTAAGGATAGGAGATGTGTATAGGAGTGTTGAGAGAAGGTGGATTCTGGCAGTGGAGACTTTGAATTTACTTGTAAGGAAAAGTTTTCTCCTGTACAGCCTTCCAAAATTTTTTTGAGACTTTTTTGATCATTTGAGCTATGTGGATATCAAAGGTCACGTTTTGATCTATCACTACTGCCAGGAGTTTGGTATGGAAAACTGGAGTAATGCTGTTATTGTTTGATGAGGTGATTTTGAATAGAGGAGGCCGGATCAGGGGATCTTGTTCGGTGAAACAGGATGAGTTATCTATTGTTTGGATTGAGTATTAGTTGTGCATTGACTAGTCAGGTTTCTACTTTAGAGAAGGCCTCCTGTGTTGTTTGCTGGAGATGATGGAGTGTTGCAGAGCACATATTAAGATATAATTATCTGCTTACTGTATTATTGT
This sequence comes from Protopterus annectens, assembly GCF_019279795.1. Classification (NCBI taxonomy): domain Eukaryota; kingdom Metazoa; phylum Chordata; order Ceratodontiformes; family Protopteridae; genus Protopterus; species Protopterus annectens. Next base: position 180,363,740 of record NC_056728.1, read on the forward strand.
GGCTTGTTTGGTGGCAATATATAGTTTGTTAGTAAATAATGCGAAGAGAAGTGGACCAAGAATGGATCCTTGTGGACCCCTACAGTAACTGGTAACAGAGGAGAGAGAGTATTTCTTCATTTTGCTGCTTGTTGGCTCCCTGTGAGATAGCTCTGGGATCAGGCAAGTGTGGAATGGCTAGCTGTGAGTTCAGATGGTATACTTAAAAGTTTGGAATGTGAGACTGTGTCAAATGCTTTAGAGAGGTCCAGAAGGATGGATGAGACCAGGTTTCCTTCATTTCTGAGAAGATTAATAGAGTTAGTGAAGCTTAACAGGGCAGTGGTTGAACTATGGTTAGGGCGGAATTCATGCTGAGTGTTAGATAGGAGACGACTAGTCAGAAGGTAATGTAGGAATTGTGTATGAATGCATTTTTCAAGAATTTTTGATGGGGGAGCAAGGATAGCAATTGGTTGATAGTTGGAAAGCTCTGTAGAGCTGCCGCCCTTATGAAGTGGGATGATGTGAGTTATTTTCCAGATTGTTGGGATTTGTTGTTCAGCAATACAGCAGTTTATGAGGATGGAAACTGGATCTGAGATGACTTCTCCAGAGATTTTAAGATAGACTATGGGTAGGTTTCTGCGGCAATGGTAGTTGGTTTGAGTTTTTTGAGATATTTTTTTATGGTGGCGGTAAAGACAGGTTGAAAGGAGAAGTTATTATTATTTTGAGATGGATAGAAAGTGGGGAGGGGTCAGTTTGGGTTTGTTAGGTTGAGTATAGATTCAGTGAAAAGTTTGTTAAACCGTGTGTGTGTCTGTGGTGTTAATAAGAAAAAAAACACCAATGGACTGCACGCCAAAAATGTCTGTGTGTAAAAAAAATCAAAGTAAGATACAGTCTGATTAGATTTGCTATAAAATGTAGTATTAGAGTGGATATGAGAACCTATAGACCAAAGCTAGCCAATACTGAAAATAAAGTCCATTTGTAGACAACTAAGGACCTGTGACAGAGAGACTAAAGAAGAATAGCAACCTAAAAGTAAACAAGAGTATTGTCTCTCATGAAAAGAAATTGCAGAAATATATTATGGCATTTTTTGAAGTCATGGTGAGAATCCCTTTGGCAATCTGACAAGGTTTAGTTCTAATAGTAATGAATGCCCAGCTATCACTGAGGGTGCTACTGTGGCATTCATGGGTACTAGGGCAGAGGGGTCTGCTATGTGAGATAGGCTTAATGGGGATTTTCTAAAAACAGCATCTTCTAAACCAGTCTTATTTATTTCAGCCCAGTATAATGATAGATTATGTCCCCAGTTAATGACACGAGTTAGTTATTGCACTGATTCTCAGGTGAGGAATGCCATAAAAGCTCTCAGTTATAGTCTCAATAGTTTAAATGATATAATTGGAAATGTTTTTGAGAATGCTTCTTAGAAACATTTCACCATCCTTCAGTTAGATGCACAGCAGATTTTTTTCAGTGAGTTTTTCTTGTATGACAAACTTATTATACTAATAAACAAATCTGGTGAATACATTGGATTTGGGCATATCAGTCTATGCTTTATAATCTGATCTTCAATGAAAGCAAGTGCCCAAGCCTCCTCATCATACAGTGTGCTCTACCCAAGCATTTGTAATTAGTTTAAGGTAACATTTCAGCAAAGCTAGTGGGCCGGATTCACAAAACCTCCATGTAAGTCTTAATATGTCTTACTCGGAGGCTGCAGTTGAACAGTATGACGTCAGCATGCCATGCATATTCATGAGGGCATGCTGAATCATACCCTAGGCTAACACGGTCCAAGTAGGAAAGTAGGGGGCGTGTCTGAATGCCGAGTACTGCAAAGGGACACGCCCCCAGAAGAGTCAGAGGCCTGAAAGTAAACACCCATGAGCGAGTCCTTAGAAATGTCAAGGAACACAACACCACACATCCCCACAGACTAAACCCTACTGAAAATGTGTAAAACGTAAAAATAGCAGTTTCATTTTTTTTTATAATTACAAAAATGTTTGGCCTCATTTGCGCTCATTTGCGCGGGTATGCCCTTCACTCAGCCACAGTTAGCAGACATTGAAAAGCATATAAGATCTACATATGCAAATTAAGCCAAGTAGCAATAGCTTAGCGGTAGAGAAGTTGGTCAAAGAGTTGGTAGTCACGGTTCAAGCCCCCACAACATCATTCACCATTTTTAATTAAATAAGTATGAAACAATCCCCTGACATATATATATAAAACTATAATTTAAGTAAAATGTAATGAAATGGTCCATGCATTTGTGAAGAAATCCGACAGAATAATTTTATAAAAAAAGGATTATAATTGCCCATAGCTGAGCAACGCTTTAGCAAGCTGAATATGAGTGCCCATAGGTGAGCAGTGCTTTAACAAGCTGCATATGAGTGCCCGGAGGTGAGCAGCGCTTTAACAAGCTTAATATGAGTGCCTGGAGGTGAGCAGTGCTTTAACAAGCTTAATATGAGTGCCCGTAGCTCAGTAGAGCTTCACCCAGCGTAATATGAGTGCTCATAGCTAAATAACAAGTTACCCAGTGTAAGCCATTTGCGCGGAGCTGCGCAGCGTGCCAACCAGCTTACCAGAGGGCAACATTGGGCAAGCTGTATCAAAGCCACCTTTACACAGACACATCTCCTAGCCTGTCTAGACAGTGGTAAAATAAAAAGCAATGCCAAGGGTCAAACCCGGGATACTGTGCACCATAGTCAAAGTACTGAACCACTAAGCCATGACAGTTGTACTGAGAAATACAGTATTAGCATATATATAGGAATGAATGAAAATAGAACCATGACAAAGCAGATTTGCTTTAAGCTGATAAATATCCAAAATGGCCAATCACAGATAAGTGCAGGAAAACCGGCATATATAAGCCCCATAGGTGGGAATACACACCATAACTGATTGTGGTACCCATTTGCAGTCAGGATGGCAGGTGCAGGAGAGGGAAATCGCTTTAGAGCACAAAGGTGGGGTGTTGAGGAGTCAAAATATATGGTTTGGCTCCTAGTCCATGATCATAAAGCACAACTCATGCAGGGCCAGGTTCAATGGGGAGCATACAAGGCAGAGGGGTAGAACCGGTTGGCACATGATCTCACCAGTGCCACAGGCATTCCAAGGACTGGTGAACAGGTCCATCACCACCATGCGGATCTGAAGTGACATAAGGAGGATCAAATGAACCGTTGGATCCAGGAGGCCCGCCAAATGCCCAATGCCCCACTATTAAGTATCCATGTAATTACGTATGTAAGAAATGCTATCCTAGCCTATAGTATGGAGAGGTATGTTCCAATATTCCTTCATTTATATTACAGCTGCAGGTGTTTGTTCTGCGAATCAACGAGCCTATGCTGATAGGCTGCTGAGGTTGCGCCACCAGGCAGGTTAGTAATTATTTAGCTGGTATTGTTATAGAATATAAGTGAGACAGATTGTAAAAGAGTTCAGTGTTGTAACCCAGTAATAAAGGTGAAATAAGCCTAGAATAAAGATTCTGCTAGTATTGTAAGATTAGATAAGTGATGCAGCCTGGAAAAGAGTGTATTGCAATCCAGTAATAAAGATTAAACAAGTCTCAAATAGAGTTTCCACCTGTATTGTAATATCAGATAACTGCTTCAGCCTGAAAATGAGTGGTAATCAATCAACAAAGGATAGACAAGTGTCGAATACATCCTTGTAAATTCTGCCATATGAAATAAGTGAGTCAGCTGGAAAGGATTGTTGTAACCCAGTAATAAATGTTAATAAAGCCTAGAATTAAGTACCATTCTGAAATGTAAATATAAAATAAGTCAGAGAGTGTGAGAAAGACAGTTTGAAGCTACCAAGAAAGCAGTAATAAGTCTGGAATAAAGGAATACTGCAGTCACTACATAATGAAATGAATGAGACAGCCACAACCAAAGAGTGTAATGTCTTAAATAAAGTACAGAACCTGGACTGTGTCTGTCCCACAATTTGGATATGTCGCTGTACCCTTGCATTATAGAGATAGTATGGTTGTATGAAATGCTGAACATCCACAGTTGTCTAGACCCATATAAATCAAATGTAGCAGGATGCTGTACCTGAACACAGCCAGATATGAACATATATGAATAAAAATGGAATGTATATTAACGTAGCAGTAACATCCCCATCACCAGCATTCCTAAGGTTACATACAGGAAACTGTACTAATACATGTAGGGGATATATATCTGCATCTACTAGGAATGTACAGTATATGTATAGGTAGTGTAAGTTGTTAATGTAATATTTCTCCACCCTACCCTATTTTCACAAATTATGCCATTCCACACCAAACTGGGTATGTGTATTCACAATTAATTCCCATGGACATTTGTCTTGTTGGTTCATACATATCTGCATGTACGTTGATGCATGTGCCGTGTTCACATATCCAAACCTGATGGCCTGTTGCCACCAATCAACCCTGCATGCTGTTGGAATGTGCACTGTTGTTCTAAATATGCATGTGTTATGCTTGCTGCTCAATGTTCGGAATTCATGGGTGTTTGGTTAATGGGAATACTGATGCATGCTGTTACAACTAATTTTGAATGGTGTTGTTTGTTACTAACCTAAAATGCCATAAAATACTGCTAAACATAAGACAACAGGGAAGGCGAGTTCCAGTGGGCCCACCTCTCCCACCTCAGCTGGTGAGTGCACCTGGCACCAGTGCCCAGGCTGGGACCTCCTCCTCCGGTGGCCCTGTGCCACCTTCGGGTAGAAGCACTGCTGGGGATGGGGCTTGCCCCCCCTCTGCAAGGGTGGCCAGAGGAGAGCCTCCACTCACCCTCCATAGGGTCTGGTCTGTGGTGCGTAGTGAGATCAGGCATTCTGTGACTGATCCCCTACGCCAGCTCGAGGCGAGAGTGGCACAACTCACGGGTGTGCCTGCCCATCCTATCCAGCCCCCAGCACAGCCCTGGCCTGGACTGTGAAGGCGCAGTGGTAACTGCCCATGGGTGGGGATCTCAGTTCCACTGTTTCCATCTGTGGGCTCATGGGCTCGCGATATCCAAACATCCATCCCCATCAATTGTGTTTCCCCCCACATGTGTCATACTCCGCCCCTGTATGCATCTTGCTTGTCTTGTCTGTTAACCTCCCCAACCTACCTCCCCAAATATACCTACTTCCTGTACCTCACATTCCACTCTCACCTGAAAAAAAAAATAAAGAAAGGGCACTCTGTTCCCACAAAAAAATTACGCCCCATACATAGCTTCCCAATTCGCACACATGTCCGCTGGACATGTAAACTGATAATTCTAATTGGAAGTACAACATATTTTGTTGTCCTCACCCCTCTCTCAGGGGTGGAAGGTTTCAAATTTCACACCAAATTTCAAACATATGCACATCTGTTGCTGATAAAGAAATGGGCAGCTATGGACCTTCCCAACATCCTTCCTGCACATCTCGAGCTTGTTTTCCTACTGTCCTACCCTCTTTTTGCCCCCTTTTTCACCACCTTCCTATTTCCCCATTTTATTTTCTTTAAAAGAAAATAGTGCGGGTGTTAGCGGGAGTAAGCACTTTTAAGCAGTAAAAATCAGAGGTGTGCACCATGAGCTGTAAAGACAGAATTCTGCCCAAATATCCAGGTAAACAAATGAATGAAAATCACAGTCCAAATGAATAAAAATCCAGAGTTTAATGTGGTAAAACCATGCAAACAAACAAAAGAACTGCAGTGGTAAGCGCTTTCACGTTGTACTCAACGCTTCATCAGACATCAAATGCAGTAACTGACGACCCTTATATTTATTAAATTACATCATCATCTTTCAAATAGACAAATCAAATACTAAAAGTAATTAAAAAAGCTAATTAAAAACATCAACCTGTAATGAAATAGAAAGCACATAAAATCAATGCCTTAATGGTCTGCTAGTGAGGAAAGGTTTTAGTGTTAGTCTATCATTAAGCCCAAACCTGTGGGCTTGTAACTTTAAAATCCATTTCCCTTCCCTCTCTTCAGTACGGTTCCTAATATTGCCCAATCTACCTCCTTTATTGACCAATTCCAAGACCCTGAATTTAAAGTTATGTGAGGAACCATTATCTAGGATATGCTTAGCCAAGGCATTGGTGGTATTGGCTTTCTCAATTGCATAGGCATGTTCCCGCATGCGCTCACAAAAGGTCCTAGTCGTCATTCCAACATAAAACAATTTACATAGCTGACATTCTGCCACGTAAACCAGGTTAGCTGATCTACAATCAGCATAAAACTTAGACACATACCTGCGTCCAGTAACAGGATGTGTAAAGCAGTCAGAAACAGCTATATACCTACATTGGTTGCAAGAATGACAGGGATGTGTGCCATTCTTGCTCAATGCCCTAGCAACCACCGGCTCCCTGTCATAACAAAGCAACCTATTTAAAGACTGCAGGACTTAAGGACTTAAGGACTTGGTCTCCACAGGGGAGGGCAGCCAAGAGGAAAAACTCAGAGGAAATTGTTCAACACGCGAAGAAGCTGCAGAAATCCACACCCAGGACCTAGTGGTAAACATTTCTTGTCATGATTTAAATCCACATGAGTTATCAGTTTTAAACAAAGGGTTGGGATTTATACCCTCCACTTGTAATGATCTAACTGACATTATAGTCGACATCAAGATGTTCACTAGAAACTTGGGGCTTAAACTGCTCTATGGGCAGGAGGTCAACCATATAAACAATAAGAATCCGATGTTTTTTAAAAAAACATCTACTTTCATTCCCCAACAGCATCCGCTACTTGAAGCCTTTGAACAAGCTTGTGAGTTAGAGTTGTTTGAGCTTTATAATAATAAACAAACTAAATTGTGTTTTTATAACACTACACTTGAAGAAAGAGCTGCTATTACTAGTTTAAGAAACAATGAGAACTTAGTTATTAGGCAAGCTGACAAAGGTGGTGCAGTGGTTATTATGGACAAATCTTTCTACACCAACAAAATGGAACTTATGTTAACAGACAGTGAAACATATCTTCCTATACACAATTATGACTTAAATAATTTAATCAAGGATGTACACAGTTGTTTGTATGATTTGTTGTTGACTGATGTAATTGACAAAGATTTATACACTTATTTTTTAATTGATAATCCTTTGGTTCCCTCATTCAGAGGTCTTCCCAAAATTCACAAAGGGCTGGATAATCCTCCCCTAAGACCGATTGTATCCAGCAGGGGATGGCTCACCGAGCCTATATCCATTTATATGGATAAGATGTTGAAACCTGTTGTTTCTGAAGTGAAACAGGTATTAAGGGACACTACTCATTTTCTAGAAAATCTGGCCTTATACTGCAATTCCACCTCATTTAGCACTGAGGACGTACTTGTCACTCTTGATGTGAAATCTTTGTTCACATCGATACCCAATAATATTGGAATGGATTATATTAGAGCCCTCTTGGTGCTGAATCAGTTTCCTAGTCACATAATTACCAGGTGGATGTCCCTCTTAGAGCTTGTTCTTCAAAACAATGTTCTTTTTTATGACAACAAATATTATCTTCAAACGAAAGGTGTAGCGATGGGTACCCCATGTGCCAATGCCTATGCGAACTTAGTATTGGCACATTGGGAGGATACCCTTGTCTTCAATGACAATACTGTGTTTTCAAGGCACCTCAAATATTATAATAGATTTGTAGATGACGTCTTCATTTTGTGGGGAGGCACAGTAGAAGAGCTCTCTGAGTTTGTGTCTTATTTAAATAATACAACGGACTTCCTTGGTTTTGACTGTTGTCATTCTGACAATGAGATTGCTTTTCTTGATGTGAAGATTGTTAAGACACCCAATGGCTTTGAAACTGAACTCTATAGGAAAGACTGTTGGAAAAATAATCTGTTACACTGGAACAGCATGCATCCTAGGCATGTCTACGAGAACATAGTGACCAATCAGGTATTGAGGGTGTCTAGGTTGACCACTCAGGACACCACATATGATAATCACAAGATGCAACTAGCCAGCAATTTCATTGACAGAGGATATAATAGAAAAAAGGTATATAAGAACATAATACTAGGAGACCACCTTAGATCTAGTCGAGGGGCTCCTTTCATTAAGAGAACACACACAGACCCTCCACCTGGCCCTGACAGGAATACACATTCCATCAATAGGATTGTTATTCCCTTTACCAACAAAAATAGTCATGTTCTACAAGTTCTTAACAAAAATTGGAAGCTGCTAATGCTTGATGAAGGAATAAGGAACCTAGTAGATGTTAGACCCCACGTAGCATACAGGAATACGCAGTCTTTAAATAGGTTGCTTTGTTATGACAGGGAGCCGGTGGTTGCTAGGGCATTGAGCAAGAATGGCACACATCCCTGTCATTCTTGCAACCAATGTAGGTTTATAGCTGTTTCTGACTGCTTTACACATCCTGTTACTGGACGCAGGTATGTGTCTAAGTTTTATGCTGATTGTAGATCAGCTAACCTGGTTTACGTGGCAGAATGTCAGCTATGTAAATTGTTTTATGTTGGAATGACGACTAGGACCTTTCGTGAGCGCATGCGGGAACATGCCTACGCAATTGAGAAAGCCAATACCACCAATGCCTTGGCTAAGCATATCCTAGATAATGGTTCCTCACATAACTTTAAATTCAGGGCCTTGGAATTGGTCAATAAAGGAGGTAGATTGGGCAATATTAGGAACCGTACTGAAGAGAGGGAAGGGAAATGGATTTTAAAGTTACAAGCCCACAGGTTTGGGCTTAATGATAGACTAACACTAAAACCTTTCCTCACTAGCAGACCATTAAGGCATTGATTTTATGTGCTTTCTATTTTATTGCAGGTTGATGTTTTTAATTAGCTTTTTTAATTACATTTAGTATTTGATTTGTCTATTTGAAAGATGATGATGTCATTTAATAAATATAAGGGTCGTCAGTTACTGCATTTGATGTCTGATGAAGCGTTGAGTACAACGTGAAAGTGCTTACCACTGCAGTTCTTTTGTTTGTTTGCATGGTTTTACCACATTAAACTCTGGATTTTTATTCATTTGGACTGTGATTTTCATTCATTCGTTTACCTGGATATTTGGGCAGAATTCTGTCTTTACAGCTCATGGTGCACACCTCTGATTTTTGTTGCATTTGTGTTCTTTTTTCGTCGAGGGTGCTTTACCTGGCAAACATTGGTTTTTTGTGTTACTTTTAAGCAGTAGTCAGCGGGTGTGCGCTTGTGTGCGCTTAGCTAAGCATAGATAAGTGTAGCTAAGCGTCGCAAACTTGCTCAAACCCGCTTACAACTTGCTTAAAAGTGCCTTAGTCACTCTGTATGACAAGGCCTGTAGTCTGCTCATCAGCAAAATAAAATACCCCTGTCAGTCTCAAACCCCGGAAACACTAGTCTGCATGAATTACCACTGAGCCACAGCAGATATACAAGACCTTGGTGCTGAAAGAAATATATCATGAAATACAAGGAGTGAATGTAAAGGGAAAATAGGAAGGCCATTACACAAAGCTTGGTCTGTGTATCTTTACTGGCAATTCTTGTGGAATTGCATTACATTAGTGTGAGAAGAGAAACAGCCATGCTAGTAGGTAATAATGTTACAGTATCACCTTACAACCCCCACACAGTATCAGAGCAGGACAAACACCACCATATTTGAATAGGTAAGAGGCCAGACCTCCCAACTGTGACTGATTTACAGGGATGTCCCTGATTTGCAAACAATTGTTACCTGTGCCCCACTGACTCCCTGTGAAATGTACTAACAGTAGGCAGAAAGGTGGGGAATCCCACGTAATGGTAACTGTCAATAAGTTAAAGTAGACACTACTTGCATGTCAGAAATGGTGTAGTAATATATATGCTCAAAATACCCCACAGTCACAACTGCAGAATATCTGAAATATATCATGGGTGTATCCCACTGATATGTACCTTTCCCTGAGGCTGGTCAAATATATACCTGAGGCCTGTAAGTGTCAGAAACACACAGGCATATTAGCCTGTCTGCTGTTACATACCCTGCAAATAGCTGTAAAATTACTTCCACAAGCATGTCCTTATGTAGGAGTACAGCACAGAAATATCAAAGGATGTAGCTATCTAACATACTAATAACAGTATAGCAGTTCACAAGCACTGCATGTACCTGATATTCATAATTGTTAGTACAATATACTTAGTTGTCCTCACCCCTCTCTCAGGGGTGGAAGGTTTCAAATGTCACAGCAAATGTCAAACATATGTACAGCTATTGCAGTTAAAGAAATGTGCAGCTATCAACCTTCCCTACACCTAGCCTGTACATCCCTAGCTGGTGTCCCCACTGACTTCCTGCTTCCTGCTTACAACTGTTTAAAAGTGCCTTATTCACTCGGTATGACAAGGCCCTAGTACTTCTCAGTAGCAAAATAAAATACCCTGTAAGTGTCAAACCCCAGACCTAGGGCTCACCAGACTGCATGAAGTGCCACCAAGCCACAGCAAACATATAAGAACTTAGTGCTGAAAGAAATATATCGTGCATTACAAGGAGTGAATCTAAATGGAAAATAGGAAAGCCATAGCAACACATTCCAGTAAAGACAAATATCAGGCATTCAAGGAGTGAATGTAAAGGGAGAATACAAAAGCCATAGCAACACATTGCAAGAACTACTGTTGTATGCCAGTTAATCCTCAAATCCCACAGGTAAGTACATACTCCCATGTAAACAGTGTTAGCATTAGCAGGTGTGAGTTAACATACACACTGAGAAGAGTGAACCGGAAGAAGCAACACTCAGGTTTCAGTACAACATGCATTTCAGTGGCTACAACACAGTGTTAGATATGATAGATATACAAACCTTCTGACTCACACAACAGTGTCCACAGCAAACCAGCATGGTCCCCACCTTGCAAAACTGAAATGCCTCCGCCTATCTAACCTATCATTTTATAGCAGTGTCCTGAAATCACAGTGAGAACTGCAATTAACACACAGCAGGCTGCATGCAATTACTAAATGCTGGCCACCAATTGGTTCAGAGGCCATCACATGCACATGTGCAGATACCTACAAAAGCAGCCTTTACTGCCAGTCCACACATGCAATAATATCATTGCAGCAACTGGAGGGAGAGAGAGAGAGAGAGAGAGAGAGAGAGAGATAGAGACATAGACAGAGACCAAAAATAAAAAGCAACCCAGCCAGCAAGCCAGCCAGCAAGCCAGCCAGCCAGCAAGCCAGCCAGCCAGTAAGCCAGCAAGCCAGCAAGCCAGCCAGCAAGCCAGCAGAAAAAAGCTGTCAGAGACAAAGGTAATGTATACTACATAATCTAATAATCTAGATACTGTGAACCCTCCATATGTGTTAGCAGTCTGTATCTATATGTATATGCAGATATGCATAGGGCAAGGGACATACTGCAACTGTTAGTGAAGGCTGGACATACATATGTAGTTGAAGGTTGCTATGTGCACATATCAATGTAGGTTGTAGTGTGTGGCAATGAAAACAGCATGCAGTGCAGGTATATGTCATGTGGTGGTAAACTTTTGTGGGCCTGAGCCAGTGAGGCCTGCTACAGCTATACGGCCTGAGGACAGCATAATGCATTATGCACAACACTGTGCAATATCATTACAGAATGGTATGTCTCACAACTGTTTCAGAAGTGATATTCCCACCATGAAAGGTGGGCAGTCTATGTGCCTACATGTGCATGTATATGTACAGCAATGGATGTTTAGAAGTGTGTGTATATATATATAGATATATATAATGAGAGAGTGAGAGAGGGGGACAAGGGGGCAGATGTACTGCAACAGGTGCCTGGTGACCAAGGTATGGACTGAACACCATTGTTGATACTGCAGTACCATACCCCATTCCAAAACATGCTACCCACTAACTACCACATAGGTGGTTGCCTGCCTACCACTGGAGGTGTCAGAAGGGAACATGGGACACAGGTGTACAATAGCCTCCCCTTTGATATCTACAGTGGCACACTAGTCTTGTAATTCCTGTACATGGTACGTGTCATCACAAAAGGTGTGTCAGCTAGGGAAATGTAAGTCAGTGTACCCCTCTACACCTCACAATGTCCTATGCAGTATGTACCTCCCATGAGAACTACAGCAAGTGGAAAGGCCACAGACGTACCTAACAAAGACTGATAATGCCCTCAAACACATTCCCTATGCAGACTGACTCTCAAAACCACAGCTAGAGTGCCTTGCATACTTCCTACACAGAGGTTACCACTGCTGGACATACACAGTTATGTCACACCCATACCAGTTGGCCAACCACCATGGCAACACCTCACAATCCATCCAGCCTACATGACCTAGGGCCCTAATCCTTGTCACCGCACTAAACAGCACATGCTGGAGGTACAGGTTTCTATACACAAATATGCCATACCCTGGAGTAAACCACCCAGCATTAACAAACAAGGCTCCTTATTAGTAGATGTCATACATACCCCTGATGAATGTTATGGAGATAGGTAATATGCCCTGTGAGTCACCTCTGTGTAACTGTTTCACAGGAGCAAGTAAAATCACATTACATGTGTCCCAAAGGGCAGGGTATCATATGGCTAGGCTGCCCTAGGCCCAGGGCCAATAGCATAGTACCTACCTATGACACAATGCATACACACATGTACTCAGTACAATACCAGCTATGTGACGTCGAATGAGTGTGACACTGATTGTGTGCAAGGTCTGTAAAGGTGTGATAGCTTAGTGTGAGTTTGTGTCTGTCATGGTAGTTGGTGTCCTTGGTGTGAGCCCAGAGAAATATGTGTCATTTATCAGGATGCAAACATAGTAGATTGGCATATGTTGTGCTGTACTTCCCTGTGTACGACTGTGGTGTCCCATCATAGGCAGAAGCAATACATGCATGCTCAGTAAGTGGTACTGCTGTTGAATCCAGCTCACATATGAACTGTTGTACTACCTGATGTTGTAGGCCTAAACACTACAGTATGGTGTATGTTCACATTCCCTGGTAATACTGTCTGGTGTGTTTCCTGTAGTCTGCACAGATTACATACCTCATGCATAGGTATCTGTAAGTAGGGGCACACAGTACTATAAGGTACACAGTTAATGCTCATCTGTGTTGTCATACATTTGTGTGTTGTATGTATGTGTAATGTGTGTGTAATGATGCCTGTACCATGGCCGCAATCACATGTGTGTTACAGGGTATGTGTGTGTACCTGGCAGCATGTATACTCTGTGACAGCATTATGCTGGCTATAGTAACAACTGTGCACATATGTCAGGTAGGGATATGGCATCAAAGACTAGGGTGGATTACCGTTGAAACTGTAAATGTGCATTGCATTCATTGCATGGGATGACAATATTCTTCATCCATTAGCTTGATACATACCCCCAGTGTGAGGTTGTGCATTGTATCCCACACAGTGTGCCGAGTGCTTGTGTATACTAGTTTGTTGTATGGAGTGTGGCAGGCACTGTCAGACAGTTGTGGGCTGAGCACTGATATGTGGTATCGAACATGTGTATCCCTGATAGACAGACAGATGCTATATATGGCAGTTAAGTGATATCAGTACATTAGAATATTAAGTGTGCCACATGACTTGCTCACATATTTTTTTTTCCTTCCAGGGTGATGGTGCATCAGCGAAACCCACCTTATACAGCAGCAGAGGATCAGGAGATCCACCAGAGCCTGGTGCATAATTACTGTGTGCTGTTTTCCAGGACCAGCCAGAACCAGCATGAGAGGGCTGCATTGTGGCAAGATCTTGTCCATCGGGTAAATGACATAGGCATGCATAACCGGACATATGAGCAGGTACGCCATCACTTGCATTGATTTAATTAGACATGTCCGGCAGTGTGCGTCTGATATCCACAAACAACAGCTTTCCATAGGCGGTGGGGTACCTATCTACCCCCCCCCGACCAGTGTGGAGGAGCACCTCCTAAGTGTTGTGGCTCCAGGCCAACAACAGCAACATCCACAAACATGTGTCATCATGGAGGCCGGAGCCACCCAGCATGTTGAAATGGAGCGTGCAGGTAACATTCCATATCTGTAGTTGACTGTTCTCTGTACTGGTAGTTTATGCATGTGTGAGATGTGTACTGTTTGTGTAGCTGTTAACCTGCCTATTCTTCTGCAAGATTGATATTTTGAGCATAATCTGTACACCTGCGAAAGCCACCTGTTGTACTACTGTACTTTATCATACTCACAGTATCAATGGCACAGTTGTGGCCACTGGCAATCACTCTCATATTTTTGCAGGTCTCTCTGGAGTGACAGCAAGGCAGCCAATCCATGCTGGTGAGTGTGTAATAACAATACTATTGCTAATGACATGTGCATGTCATATGGAGGTGTAGTCTGTGCACATGTAACACACCTACGCATAATGCATGATGTGCATGTTTGCTGTGAGACTATGCATATCCCATTATTCTCAATAGCTGCCTCACTCACATGCAATACACAGAGCATGACACACGTGTGGCAACACAGTACTGGACATTGTATAGGTATACCTGATACACATGTACACAACACACACATGTTTGGCATACACACTACACCTTAGCCTGCTACACATGTCCAATTATGACACCTGCTGTCTGGCCACCCTTCAGTATCCCACTTATTATCTACGCAGCACACATAATATACCTGAGGGGTAGAGGCCTATCATGTCTTTGTGCAACAGTCTTGAACAAATAATACATTCATGTCAGGCAATGCTCACTTTTGGCCACCTTACAAACCCATGTAACAAGTGGCTGTGTAATTGTGGATGTAGTCATGTTACTGCACATCAGGTACAGCATGCTAGCTGCCTGTCTGGCACACATTATTATTATTGACTGACCACAAGAAGCATGTTGATCATGGCTCACGTTACTACACCACATCCAGTTCTGCCGATCACAAAAGTACACATAGCAGTCATTGCTTAGCACCATCATGTGTTGTGTGTGTGTGTGTGTGTGTGTGTGTGTGTGTGTGTGTGCAAATATATGCACCCACAGCTTGTAACACTTGCACAACATTGTTATGTCCTTATACACATTGTGTCCCAGGGTGGAGACAATCACTGAACAACTACACACAAGCATCAAGTACACTTATACTGTTATTAACAAGGGCTGTCTACACTTGCACTGCATGTTCCTGTGCAACACATAATCTGCATGCTGACACGTGTGCAGTGATGTTTTTCCTTGTGATACTGTCACCCACTCAAAAACAGTATTGTGTATGTGTTGGATTGCAGGTGTGTCTGTGTTTGTATCTGCTGTACTGAGGAGTATGCCTGTGTGCTTGTGTGCCTGTGTGCATGTGTGCATGTGCGCCTGTGTGCCTGTGTGCATGTGGGCCTGTGTGCATGTGTGCCTGTGTGCCTGTGTGCATGTGTGCATGTGTGCATGTGCGCCTGTATGCATGTGTGCATGTGTGCATGTGTGCATATGCGCCTGTGTGGATGTGTGCATGTGTGCATGTGTGCCTGTGTGAATGTGTGCATGTGTGCATGTGTGCCTGTGTGCATGTGCACCTGTGTGCATGTATGCATGTGTGCATGTGTGCCTGTGTGCTAATATCGTGTACACATTTGTAAACTGTGTTTCCTATCTTCTTCTCACAGGTTCTGATGTTGCTCTGGTGGAGTGCAGCAGGGAACCTGAAGCCACTGCTGGGGATAGTGATTATGATGATACATGTGTAATGGCACAGGGAGGTGTGACAGGGTCTGTCATTGGTCAGCCAATTGACATTACACAGCAGTCAACCCCATCAATGCGCACAGTCATCCTGCCGATACATCCATTGTCACCAATGTCCTTAGCTGAGGGACAGCATACAGTGGGCATTGACCAGGGTAGTATGGTATCATTGGCACATGCATCCCCTCACAGCAGCCATGGCCAGATTCCTGACATGGTACCACACAGGCAGATGTCGATGGGTTTTCATGGGTGCATCCGTGGTCGTACTGCCCCTGTCAGACGTGCCCACAGAGGTCTTTCAACCTCAGCTATGCTCTGTGCTGTAATGCAGGTACAGGCACGTATGAAATGGTACACCAGACAGGGTCTGAGGGAGCTTAGAGCACATCGCACCGCTATGAATGACACTATGCGTGACGTTGCATCTGCCATCCATAACATCATCGAGGTCATTGATAGACGTTGGGTGGACACAATAGATCTCTTCCACAACTACATGTCCAGGAGCCAGGACAGTGCAGGATGGTTGAGGCATCGACGTGGACGTATGCCAGCAAAATTATCAGCTGGCAGTCATCGCGGATGACAACAAACCCATAGTGCCAGTACCAGCCCCTGCAATGCTGGGTCTGTGCTGTCATTAGACCGTCCGAGAAGACTACGTGCACGTGGCTCTGGACAGTCCCAGCAGGGACATGTGTCCAGTCAACAACCCACTGCTTCTCATGACAGTACCCAGTCTGGCTTAGTGCCTAATACTGTCCGTAGCACCCCTGCCAGGCACAGGTACCGTGTCCATGGCCGGAGACAGTGATCTGTATGACCTGGCAGGTACAGTCTGTGGCTGTCCACAAACACCCGTATATGGCAGCCACATGGTGGAACTGTGTGCATGCTAACACCTAGGGCTAACACATACACACACACATTGCAGCAACATTGCCCCATGTTGTACTGTTGTCCCTCACTAACACACACACACACACATACATGTCAATTGGATGTGTCAACAGCAGACTCTGGCAAACCAAGTACACACCCTGTGCATATGATGAAACTGTGCCACCTCCTGCCATCTGTAACATTGATGCAGGAACAGGGTAGCATGGTGCTGATGTACAGGGTGACTACATAGCACTGTAGTAATATTATCATGTTGTTAACAGTACAGTGTAATGATGTTGTGGGTATATTCGAGCATGCATGATGCATTATCTATGTTTGTCATTGCAGTTTTGTATACACCAGTGTTAATTCCCAAAGTGTACTGTCTGCAGATGTGTCACATGGCTGTTGTGTGTACCTGTGCCTGCATGTGTTGGGGTGTGGACAGTACATGTGTGATGTTTGCAGCACTGAGTTGCAGGTGTACATTTGTGAACATGGTTAGAATGGAACATGACATGGTTTGACAGTATGCTGTGTATGATACGGTTTCCAAATGTCAATGGTCTGCATTCTGGTAGTATACACAGCTTACATAGCTTGACATTCAGTGGTCATTACATGGTGTCTCCTCAACTGATACACAGATGTAGGAACCTGGTGTCAGTGATATCCCTGCAGTACTACACTATACCAGTAGCCATTCTTACTGAGCCCCACACATCCCTGGGAACAATACTCTTTGGCATATAGCAGTCTCACATACATGCCAACACACTACAGATATGTCCATCCATGACTGCAAATACATACAGTGGCCTACAATGCATTCTACACATGACACACCTAACCACCACAAGGGTATCATACGGACAGGTACCTGTTGTCCAAGCCATGCTGTATTGCTGTAATGCAACTGTGGCACTGGCATCGGCATGTAGTTAACATAGTATTCCAACAGTACCATGTAGGTGGTAGCACCCATCATGTAGAACGGGTAATGGTGTGTACATGTGGACAAGTGTTATCTTGTCTTTCCTGTGATATTCACATTTCCAAAGGTATTCTGCAGTCCCTCGGTGTATCACCTAAGCAAGAAGGTGTCTGTATGCATATCGGCGACAGTTGCCATACACCTACACTGGGTGTCCATCACTCACAGACTTTGCTGTGTTTTAACATGTCTAACATATACTCCAGATATGAACCCTCACCCACATTAATCTATCAAAGCTTTCATGTGTGTGTGTCACATAGTTGGCCTAGGACACAGATCACTGCAGTAGCCTGCATTGTCACCAACATACATGTATGGCCTAAGGTCTGGTAAGCTGCGGCACATGCTGGCAAAGGTGACAGCTGTATTCATATGGGGCAGGCTTCACACATAGGAACTATTAAAGGTCACAGGTACATATCTGTATGTGGCACACACATACCTGATGTGTGCATTGAAATTACTGTTATAATAATATGTCATACAATAATAAAAGCAAAACACACAACACATTGACAAATGCACACATAGCATTTGCATAATTCAAACCCCTACCTAACTATGTTATGATACTTGAAAGAGATGCATTAGCACAGCACGCTATTTACATTACTGGATGATTTCTTTTCTGCTGCTGTATTTATAGGGTGCTGACATCATCAGTCTTTCAGGATTCAAACCCCTGCCTAACTATGTTATGATACTTGCGAGTGACGCATTAGCACAGCGTGCTATTCGCATTAGTGGATGATTTCCCTTCTCCTGCTGTATTTATAGGGTGCTGACATCATCAGTCTTTCCAAAGAGGAATGTACATCTTTTAGTGTATCCTAGTCTTCAAAAAGAGGAATGTACATCTTTTAGTGTGTTATCCCAGTCTTCAAAAAGGCCATCCCTTTCACAGAGAATTGCATACACACAGGAGCTGCAGGATTCATACCCCTATCTACCTATGTTATAATACTTGAGAGAGATGCATTAGCGCAGCACGCTATTCACATTACTGGATGATTTCCCTTCTCCTGCTGTATTTATAGGGTGCTGACATCATCAGTCTTTCCAAAGAGGAAGGTACATCTTTAACTATCCCTCAGTATGGGGGATAACAATATCTGTGCATTAACAGTCGCCTTGTTCAGGGTCACATATGCACACTGGCACTGCCAGGTTATGTTCTATAGCATGCTTCATGACCACAGGACTTGTAACACACAACACAAGTAGGGGGTGTATCCATATACATCACAGATACACACACCTCTGGGTTGGTACCACTGCACTAAGCATGACAGGCCATACATACACAACTACCATTGTGCAAAACTGCCTTTTGGTTTGGTGTATAGTTCAGACCCCCCCCCCCCATACACAGTAACCACACTTGGCTTTTCTGGGAACAGTGTAGGATATGCAGGTCTTCACACACACCATTATAGTGGTTGACTTCAGGTACACAAATACTGACTGGGGAAACTATTCAGGCCCTCAACAACATCACCCTACAGCCACTACAGTTTGTGAATCCATGTGCTATGGCACAACCAGTCACCACACCCACAAGGGGGAATACATACTGGACCTGATCATCACCAACATGGGGACTCTATGTTCCTCCCCAGAGGTAGAACCATCATTGTTAAGATCAGACCATAAACAACTTTCCCTGGACATCCATATCCCATCCCCGCCCCCAGCCAAGGAAATCACTGTAAAGAATTTCTCAAAAGCAGACTTTGCACTTGTGAAGACTGGGGTGGAATACTTGAAAGGCCCCATGCTGGAGGATAATACAGCCCAATCTGCAGAATCCTTTACAAACGCATTGTATGAGCACCTGCAGGTATGCATTGATCATGCTATCCCAAATAAAACCATGACCCCTCCAAAACAGGAGACCTGTCTGGTTGACCCCAGCCATATATAAGCTGTACAACAGAAGGTGGAAGCTACTACATAACAGAGCAATATCCCACAGACCCACATAGATAATAACCTCTCCTTTGCTAATCAAATTGACAGAGTCATTGCAAAGACCTTTATATAGCTCTCCTTATCACATGGGTGTTTGCATGTAGATCATGGGAGGTCATTGTGGCCCTCTGCTAGTCACTCATCAGGCCCATGTTTGACTACAATGCCCCTTTTGGGGTGTACCTTACCCAACACCTGCGGCAACTACAGTGAACACAACAGTACCTCCCCAAGAGGATCATGGGCTACACACAGATGTCCTATGCAGCTCAACTAAAGGATCTCCAGCTCTACTCAGTTACATAACGCCTACTCAGAGGTGATCTATGCCTGATGTACGCAACCATTTCAAACCCAGAAGTAATGGACATGCTCCACCTCATAACATCCAAGATCCTTAGAGCTACACACTCCAGGGACTTAAACCTCAGCACAAAAATAAATAGGACATGCTGTAGGGACAGATTCATTACCCAGAGGCTCCCCTCACTCTGGAATTGAATCCCAATTAAAGTTAGACATAGCCCCTCGCCAACCCTCTTCCAGCGAAATACAGCCGCATGGATGGGAAATTGCAAATTCACCCCTGGGATCTCCACTGTGTCCCTGTTTGACAGAGGCACAGCAAACTAGCCTTAAAGGGTGCCTTCTGTGACCTACTTTACAGAGGCACAGTAGGCTACTCTACTGGGGAGGTGGACACCAAATACACTCTGCCTAGGCTTATGAATTCCCTAGGGCAGACAGCCTAGTAATGACCTCTGCACCTATGTTTATGTTTGGGATGCACAATATTTGTTGCTGCTACTGTTTGCAGGTCTTTATTGCCGTAGCTTTCCCAGTTTCTATGAACAACTTGCGTATCTGCGTAACATGTTTGATCTTGACAGGGTTCCAGTATATTAATATATGTGTCTGTTGTCATTTAACTGTGTGAACAGGGCAGATTGTTGGATCGTGGGAGGTTCCTGGCTTAACACATACAACTGCCAGATATGTGTGACTGACTGCTATACCCAGACATGGCCTAAGTGTGTGAGCATGCCCAGTTCAGGCTTTCCATGGTTTGTTGCCTGACATATGTCTCATTTATCCAGGTGTGTGAGCATGCCCAGTGTGACCTTTCCACATGTTGTGATCTGGAGTCCACTACATTTCTGGTTGTGTGTGAACATGACCAGTATTGACATGTATACTGTGCGTGTTGGAAGTCATGATGTGTTCTTACTGCCAGACTCCTTTGTGTCATAACTCAACAGGGATTATGCTGTGCCTGCAGGGTTTCTATGTGATAGTTTGCAAAGACTTGGTAACATTCTGTCATAGTGGGTGCATACTTCAATACTGTCATGGTTTAGTGGTTCAGTACTTTCACTATGGTACACATTATCATGGGTTTGAGTCCCATCACTGCTTTAAATGTTCATACTGAGCAGACCAGACTGGTTAAGGGCCAGTTGGGCAACTATGAGCATGTTGCATTTTGTTCAGCTATGGCTTACTTAAACCAGGCTTGTCTGACATTGCTGTGTATTCACCAACTTGGGTGGACATTGCCAAACATTACTCCACATTGACCACAGTTGTACTAGTCGGTGTGTGTGATTCTGTTCATAGGTTCATACTAGGCTATCTGCCCTAGGGCATTTATAATCTTAGCCAGAGTGTGTTTGGCTTTCAGCACACATTTTAAGTGGAGTTTGCCATGACATTTTTCAAGGTTAGTATACTGTGCCTCTGTCTAACAGTGACATAGAAGTGATACCCAGGGTAAACCTACAATCTCTCATCCACTCATCAAGATTCAAGAGAGTCAATGAGGGACTCTGGCTAACCTGGACTGGGGGTTTACTCAAGAGTGGGGAGAGCCTCTGGGTTATGAATCTGTCACTCCAGCATGTCCTATTTATTTCAGTCCTGAGGTGCAGGTCTCTTGAGCTTGTAGCTTGATGGAATTCTGATTTTCTGAGGTGCAGCATGTCCATTGATTCCAGGTTGGACATGGCTTTATACATCAGACACAGATTGCCTCTGGGCAGGTGGTATGCCACTGAGAGGAGCTGCAGTTTCTTTAACCAGCAGCGAATGGCATGTGTTTGAGCCCTTTGATCCTCCTGGTGAGGTCCTTTTGTGGTCTTTCCAGCTGCTGCAGGTGTCTGATAAGGTACATCCCACAAGGGGCATTGTACTCCATTATGGGCCTGATGAGGGATGAGTTAAGAGGCATAATGACCTCCCCTGATGTAGATGTGAATACCTTCATGATTAGGTGGGCTATATGAAATGTTTTTTCTAAACACTTTGGCCACGTGGTTATCGAATGAGAGATTGCTATCAGCTTGGGTTCCCAGGTCTGTTATCACTTCTTCCATACTTAATGGGTTACCACCTATGTGGTAGTTTGTGGGCACTTAGTTTTTGACAAAGTGGAGGACTATACA
Organism: Protopterus annectens; assembly: GCF_019279795.1. Lineage (NCBI taxonomy): Eukaryota > Metazoa > Chordata > Ceratodontiformes > Protopteridae > Protopterus > Protopterus annectens. The sequence goes on from NC_056728.1 coordinate 180,385,795, forward strand.
CTGTTTTGCATTTAGCTTGAGGACATGGCTCTGGCACCAGTTGTCTGTTTCTATGAGGCCCTTTTGTAGGATGCTTGTGTCAGCTGGAGGGTTATCTATGGCACCCAGTTTGCAGTCATCTGCAAACTTGTTCACAAACAGTCCTTCTGTATTGGCCTGCACCTCTGAGAAATATATACCAAGCAAGGGAGGTCCCAGGACTGAGCCTTGTGGGATGCCACTTGTAGCTGGTTTGGGGTCTGACATGGCTCCAGCATTTCTGACCATGTGGGTTCTGTCCTTGAGCCAGTTTGCAACCCATCTAGTGACATAGGGGTTTATATTGAAGCTGGTGATCTTATCTATGATGACCAAGTGGGGTACTGTATGGAAGGCTTTTGCGAGGTCCAGGTAGGCTGTGTGGACCACCTTCCCCTCATCAATGGCCTTGGTGACTGTTTCAAATGACTCAACCAGGTTTAAGAGGCAGGATCTGCCCTTAACAAAGCCAAACTGGGTAGGATCCAGTGTCTGTAGGTCCCCAATATGTTTATTTCTGAGGTCCATGATGATCCATTCCATAGCTTTGCAGACCAAGCTAGTCAGGCTTCTGGGGCAATAGTTTGCAGTATCCATTGAGCACCACCTTTGTGGAGAGGGACCACTGTTGCTGTACACTGCTCTTTGGGTACATATCCTGTGGTAAGGCTGAGATTGAACAGTGGTTCTATGTTTGTGTTCAATTCTTCTTGGGGTTCATGTTGGACACAGCCCAGGGCACCGTCTGGTCCCATTGATGCTGTGTGTTTTGCTTTGGAGAGGCTGGCTGTTACCTGAGCATCTGTGATGTCAGTGGGCCAGCACTCTGCTGGGATATATATTTGCCCTTTTGGTGGGGGGGGGGGGAGTTTGCACTGAACCTGTCAGCTCAAATGTTGGCAATGTCTGTGGGTTTGGTGTATTGTTTGTCATTTTGGACTACTTCTGAGCATATCTGGGGATTCCCACACAGGTTCCTACCATAAGTAAAGAATGCCTTATGATTATCCTTGGTGTCTTGTACAATTTTTAATCTCAAAGATAGCGTTAGACGATCTTATGTGTGGCCGTAGTTTTTCAATAATACTGATCAGAGATGCCTTCCCTTTTTGGGATTTTGATCTATCATATAGTAGCTTCCTCCTTGTATTGTATGGTTTGTTTATGGCTGGGGTCCACCGGACAGGATGCCTGGCTTTGGAGGACTGGGTCTTGGTTTTATCTGGGATTGCATGATCCATGCATTCCTGAAGGTGTTCATAGAATGCGTTTATAAAGGGTTATGAGGTCTGGGCCATATTTTCCACAGGCACAGGGGCTGTGAAGGATTCCACCTCAGTTTTGAGGAGTGTGACATTTGCTTTAGTGAATAATTTTCACTGTGTTTTTCTGGCCATGGACTGGGATCGGGATGTGAATATCCAGTGAGATTACTCTCTGGTCTGATCTTACCAGTGAAGGATACACTTCTGGTCTTGGGCATAGAGTCCCCATGTTGGTGATGATCAGGTCCAGTATGTTTTCCCCTCTTGTGGGAGTGGTAGCAAGTTGTTCCATAGAATTTTGGTTTACAAATTCTGGGAAACTTTGGGCTAGGGTGTTGGGGCTACGGTAATGCTCCCAGTCTATGTTTGGGTAGTAGAAGTCACCCAATATAATGGTGTTTGGGGAGACCTTCATATTTTCATGTGTTCTCCAGTCGGCCAAGTGTGGTTCCTGGGTTTAGGAGGGTGGTCTGTAGCAGGCTATGAACTGGAAGGTGGTTTTAGCCACTGTTAGTTGCACATGGATAGTCTCCAATGCTTCATGCTGTGCCACCAACCTGGGGGTGTGGGTATCTTTGAAAAATATTGATACTCACCCTCCTTTTGTAGTTTGTTCCATGTTTTGCAGCTGTAAAGCATGGTATAAGGTGTAACCTGTTAATGCTAGGGTGCTCTTGGGAGCCTTGAACCAGGTTTCTGTTACTGCACAGATATCAACATTCTCCATGCTGAGGAGAGTTTGGAGTGCATGCATCTTGTAGTTTAGATTTCTGGCATTGAGTAGTATTACTTATGGTTTCTTATCCCTTGTGATACCTATGGATGTGGGTTTGTGTTTTGAGCCTTACCTAAAAAAGGCACTATGGGGGTGACAAGAGCCTTTGGCAATATCCAAAAGGCCACAGGTGATAGGTGAAATCCATCTCTAGTGAAGCATCATGTCTTGTTGAGCATGTCATCCCAGGTTGACAGGCATTGTATCCCCTTTCACTAACACCAATACTTAAGCCAATTGTTGTAATTGATCATCTTGTCTTCATATTGTGGCCTCATGTTTGGGGAGGGTAGGATGATACTCAAGGTCATGAAGTTTGCATATACTACATGGTGGTAAATGCTGTTTAGCACTACCTTACATTGCTTAACACATGGCAATCATGCCTCAGGTGGTGATGCAGGGCTGCCTATGTCAGATGCACATACTGCACTCCCTATACATGTTTGGAAACAGGTAGTGTCAAGTTAGGCATCCCTTTTACTATATGTGCGAGTCAGAGAGAGGTATTATTTCCAGGGTTCCTACTGAGCCAGTGTATGTGCTATGTGTTGCCTCTTTGCCAAGGCCAAGGCATACTGGGCACGCCTCCTTCTGGCTACTGGGGCAGGCTCAGGTTGTTCCTCCTCCGAGTCACGCTCTGCCTGTGATGGCCTTGGCACTGGTGGGGGGCTGTTTGGCTCAGGCCTATGCTGGTCCTGCTGCAGCTGTTTTCGCAAAATCATATTATGTAGCATAGCACATACCATGACAATTTGGGTACATGTAGTTGGTGAGTGTTGCAAGGCTCCACCAGATGTGTCCAGGCACCGGAACCATGACTTGAGCAACCCAAACACACGCTCGATTACATTTCGTGTTTGTGCGTGTGCCTCATTATGGCATTCCTGTTCAGGTGTGTGTGTGTTTCTGATGGGTGTCATCAGCCATGGCTCCAGTGCATAGCCAGCATCCCCCACTAAGTGACCATGTGGGATGTCCCCATTGGCAAATGTCTGGTACAGCTGCGTCAGATGCCAGATATGGGAATCATGGTAGCTTCCAGGGCAGCCAGCACACACATTCATTATTATGCCCTGGGCATCACACACGACCTGGCAGTTGATGGAGGGGAAGCCTTGCGGTTAATGTAGGCCCTACCCCGCTCACCGGCTGGTGCTTTGATGCGTATATGCATGCAGTCTATTGCACCCACTACCTCAGGATATTCTGCTATTTGCTGGAAGAGACGCATATTGCTGGCCAATACCTCATGGGAATTGGGGAAATATACATGATCACCGACATGTGCTGACATGGCATCCAGGAACTGGTGCAGTACCCTGGATACTGATTCCTGTGATATCCCCATCATATCACCAGTTGGTCTCTGAAAGGTACCTGTTGCTAGTATTCTTAGGCCAACACTTACCTTGGATTCCACTGGGATGGGTTCCCCTCTGTTGGTTCTGTGTGTGAGGCATGGCCAGCACAGCTCAACAATTTGCTGCAGGAGGTCTCTGTCCACTCTATAGCGCTCCACTATCTCCAGCTCATGTAACCCCTGGTAGGTGACCCTGGGCCTGTACACTCTTCTCCGTCTCCTCACTGTGGGTTGTCCGGCAGCATTTGCATTGTCACCACCCTCAGCATGTTGCATATGTCACCTTATAACAGCAATGGCAGCCCCTAGCATTTTTTGTCTGAGTGTAGTTTTTTCAGTTTTCACTTCTAGTAGCTTACTCCAGTGTTGCAGTGTCTCTTGAGAGAAACAAACTGCATTGTTGTTTGCAGAGTTTTAAGTGCTGGGCTGGGCTAGTGTTCTGCCTGTGTAATTGCCTGATTCTGATTGTTTGCACCTGCTAGCTCTACTAGTATTCCCTGGTAGCTTCCTACTATTTGTTGTGCTTCCTTTTTCCTTTCTGTTTCCTCGGGGGAGCGACGCGCATACAAGCGGAAACACACTTACAGCAGCTCACACGCGCGCACACATGCTTAGAAGGACTAAAACTTGCTTATTCAGGTTAAACGCTCGCACACCAGCGCAAACATGCTTACAGGTCTTCCAACAGCCTTATACATGCTTACTCCAGCATAAACGCGTGCACTAATGCTTATTACTCGAGTTAATAGGTGCGCACACATGTGCATACCCGCTCAGCAAGAAACTTTGGTGTTATCCACAGTATACACCTTCCATTTCTTGGCTTTCCCTGGCCTACCTGTTGACACACCTCTTTCCATGATGTCTAACTGACAGCTAACACAAGCCACTGTGCTCCAATGAGCTTCACTACTTTCATATATACCCCCCTTGTGATGTCACCTATCTCCTACTCTGTTCCTCCCCATATCCTACTCCTACACTCCATTGACTGTGCTCATTTGCTATGTAAGAGTGTGATTCACTATCCTAACACTCATTTACATAGGATTGCCTACTAATGCTTGGTTACATGTCTTAGACGGGGCTTCTCCCCTCAGGAACCCCTACTCGGTGGCCATGTTGTCTTCAGCCTGCTATTCCCTTACATTGTCACTTAACAATTTTCATAAATTCCACATTTGTGGCTTTTATTGTCTTATTTTATGATTTTTATAGCGCACCCCATTTGTGGGGTGCTACGCTACGCTTAAACATTAGAAATCGAAAAAAAAAAAATCTTTTTATTTTAATTTTGCATCTGAAAGGAAAGACGGAATCCACACTGTGTAAATTTAGCGCTTTCGTTTTTTTAATAAAAACTTCCTCAGAATACCATGCAAACAAACAGATACAAAACTATACAAGACTGACTCAATTTATATCATACCCATTCATAAAATTAATGACATCATAATTGACAAATAAATTAATTAATTAACCCTTTTGTTACATCAAATGAATAAATAATTTCATAGAACATTTAAATAGCCTATAAAACACATATTATGTGTTTTAAATTATAATATATGGTGTACAAAATAAAATATAAAATATAAAATGTGGAACAATATCTATTCTCTTTGAACATTAATGACCTTCCATTTTAAGCCTAAGAACAGAACTAATAGAAATACTTGTATTTAGTCCTGGAAACTGTGCTGCGTTAGTTCTTAGCTGCCATCTAAGTTCTCTGTTTTCCAAATAGTCATTAAGGGGACCCCCTCTATCCCCCATAATAACCTGATCAAGCACTGAAAATCTAAAATTATGGCCTGTATTACTCTTAATATGACTAGCCAATACATTTTTCATATCCTCCTTTTTGATGTCATAGAGGTGTTTGTACATTCTGCTCCTAAGGGCATTAATTGTTTTGCCAATATAGAAACAGGGACACTGGGTACACATCCCTATGTACACAACACCCTTACTACTACAAGTGTATTTCTTCTTGTGGATGTGTTTCCCATAATTAGGTATAATTAATTCAGTCCCTTCCAAAATATACTTACATTGTGAGCAAAACCCACATTTAAACATACTCACACAAATCTCAGGACAGCCTTCTTGTACTCTTTCCAACATGTTTTTTATAGTTGTATCCTTTTTATAAACTATATTAGGGCCAGTTCCTACAATATCCAAATGTTCCTGATTAGTACCAAACAAATTCCAATTATGTTTTATTATATTACTTATATTTGTAAACTGCTGATTATATTTGAAAATAGCGGCTCTTTTAAATGTGTTATTTTCCCTTCTATGATCACCTGAAAAAGAGACGTCACACCCTTTACCTAGTAAAGGGACAAAAATACCTTGTTTTCTTTTATTTATGACCTCTTTCAAAATGTTATTAATAAACCGTAATGGATAACCTCTGTTTGTTAACATTCCCTTTAAGGTATGAATTTGGTCTAAAAACTCTTGATAATCAGAAATCATCCTAGCCAGCCTTACTCCCTGTCCTTTCACCAGTGCCTTCATCTGACAAAGAGGATGGAAACTGGTGAAATGCAGAAGTGAGTTGGAATATGTGGGTTTTCTAAAAATAGTAGTCTCAAAACAATTGTTAAGGTTGTTCTTGTAAATAGTAATATCCAGATAATCAATTTTCTCATTTGATATAGTATGTGAAAATTCCAAAAAAGTTGTACTTTCTTTAATAAATCCCAAAAATTCATTTAATAATTCCAAACTTCCATCCCATAAAATGACGATGTCATCTAGGTACCGCCCATAATATTTCCAGTGTTTTTCATAGGGGCTAGCCATAATAAATTCAGTCTCCCAAAATGCTAAAACTATGTTAGCAAAAATGGGTGCGCAAGTAGCCCCCATGGCTACACCTTTAATTTGTTTAAATAGTTGTCCCTCAAATACAACTATATTGGTGTCCAAAATGACTTCCATAAGGCTTCTAAGAGTAAGAATCCTGTCATGCCTCATTTCAGTAAACCGACATAGGTATGAGTAAAACCAGTCAATACCAATTTCGTGGGGGATGATGGAAAACAAATCCTTGGCATCTATGGTTACAAAAATAAGGCTATGAATGTACATGTTTTTGTTGATCTTTTTTAATAAGTCCCATGAGTCCTTAATGATCCAATTACAATTATTTAATATATTTTTCAATTGTGAATCTATGAATTTAGCTATAAAATTAGTTTTTGATGCTTTTGCGTCAACTATAGGTCTAAGGGGGGGGTTGTTTATATGTTTATGTAGCTTTGGTATACCAAAAGTAGTGGCAATCTTTGGACATTTTACTTATATATAGGACCATTCATCTAATGTGATTTGTCTGTTCAGAAGAAGTTCTTCCAATATGATGTCCACTTTCCTACAAAGGATGTTTTTCTCATTAATACTGATCTGACAATACGTGTCAGTATACAGAATCTCAAACATTTTATTGATGTATGTATTTTTGTCCATGATTACTAACCCACCCCCTTTATCAGGCTTCATAATCCTTATAGACGTATTTCCACAAATTTCCTTCAATAGATTCATCTCATTCCTACTTAAATTATTTTCTTCATTTTCCTCCCTACCATTTGTTTTAAACATCTTACGCATATCATATTCACACATTTTTTCAAATGTTTGCACATTCGGACACAAAGGGGGATTAAAAGAACTAGCTTTTCTACACACATGTTCACCACTGTTGTCAAAGCCACTTTCTTTAAAATAAAATTGAAAGTTTAACTTCCTTGTGTAAAGTTTTAAATCTATCAAACTTTCATCCAGCCCTCCTTTTCTAGAAGGAACAAAAGACAGGCCTTTTTCAAAAATGTCACCAATATCATTATTGAAAATACATAAACTATAATTGTATATTTTAAAGTCACAGTTTTTATTACACAAAATCTGAAATGGACTCATTTCTAGGTTGTCGTCTTCACAAAGACCATTACATGAAACATTTTCCACATCAATTTCTTCACATGCATTAACCACAGATGTTTGACTCAACAAATCATTTATTGTATCTCATGGGTCAAGTTGTTTTAGTACATTCTCCCTCTCCCCCTCCCCATAAAGTTGAAATTGTACTGCCCCATTCCCCCTCTCTGGTTCTTCAGCCTTTCTGACCTCCTCAGAGGGGGAAATTCTAAAGGGTTTAAATCGGAATCACTGATATCAGATGTCTGATAGTTGTTACCACCAATTTCCCTATCAAAACCATCACCAAAATTATTGTTAAACCTATTTTGACTAGGGGGTGGTGGTGGGTATGCTCTATGTTCAGCATATTCTTTCTCATCTCTTTTCAACTTTTTTTCTTTTTTACTCTTTAACCCATTTATATATAAGTCCACATTTATAAATATATTATCATACTGTACTTTGTAAAAATTAAACAATAAATCAGATTCAATACTGTTGTTAACATGCTTGATATTTTCATTAAGATTTACCATTTTTTTGTTATTTTCCTTAATGAGACAGTCCAACAATTCACATCCATGTCTGTTAAACATTTGGATTAATTCAAGATGAAACTCTGAATTCTTTATCAGTCCAGTTGGATAACGCCAAAGGCGGAGTCCTTTTGGAATCTGTTCCCTTTTCTGACACTCACGAAGATAGCTGTTCTCTAATTGTAGTTTGCGAAATTCAAAAGTGTATTTTTCAAGCAAATCTAGTTGTTCATTTAACGAACCATTGTTATTTTGAGTGTCCGACAAATTACTGTTCCATTCACGACCAGCTTCAAGCCACTGGCTTAAAGTTTTCCTTCCGTTGAAGGAACTGTCCCTGAAAGTACCTGCACGAGGGGAAGTCCGTTCCTCATCTCTCCCCGTCGTGTTTCCTCTATTAGCGTGTTGACGCTGAGCTGGTGTAATTTGAAAATTGCTGGACTCGTTCTCACCAGCATTACTGCTTGTACATCTAGGCTGAAACCCACACTCAGCCTGTGGAACGCCACTCTGTTGTTGAGTCAGTCTTTCCATAAGTGCAACCAAATTCCCAACGGTATTGTTCAAATTCGAAAGAGACGTTGCTAGTGAACCAAGTGTAGGTGGATCCCCACCGTCAATACCTTCCATAATAAACTGTTAAACCACAAACTTTTCCCCGAACCAAAACCAAGCCAAAAGCCTCAGAAAGGAAAGACGGAATCCACACTGTGTAAATTTAGCACTTTCGTTTTTTTAATAAAAACTTCCTCAGAATACCATGCAAACAAACAGATACAAAACTATACAAGACTGACTCAATGTATATCATACCCATTCATAAAATTAATGACATCATAATTGACAAATAAATTAATTAATTAACCCTTTTGTTACATCATATGGATAAATAATTTCATAGAACATTTAAATAGCCTATAAAACACATATTATGTGTTTTAAATTATAATATATATATATATATATATATATATATATATATATATATATATATATATATATATATATATATATATATTATAATATATGGTGTACAAAATAAAATATAAAATGTGGAACAATATCTATTCTCTTTGAACATTAATGACCTTCCAACAAAAGGTTAATTGGATCGCTCGTCGGACATGATGGCTGCATGGAGTCTTACTCTACTCGTAGACTCCGTGCAAGCCATTGTGAATCCGGCCCAATGACTTAACACATTCATTTGAAATAATGTTGAAAAACCTCGAGTTTTTTTACCCATACAAAAAGATGTAACTTTACTTTGAAACCAGTTATATTGGACATTATCATCATGGTGGATAACTAAGAATGGAATCATCAGATGAGTATAATTTGGTGAATCACAGCAATCTTATCCGATGTACTAAATGCTATTATGTACATATAAAGGTTATATGTGATAACACTTGAGACTTGTGTTCCTCATTTCAAAAGTTGGATGACTTGTGTGCTGTTATTTGTATTAAATCTAGACTTGTTCAGGGTGATTGTACTTGTGCAATTTTCATACCTTGGAAAACCGTTGTAACATGTACTACTGACTTGTCTAATAAGTAATATTAAAGTGCAAATAGAACACATTTTGGAAAGGAAATCCACTATGCTAGTAAAGACACACAAAGCCTATTAAACTTGTAATTCAGCATACATGCATACAGTAATCTGAAAATTCAGAGTACTTAGGTGAAAATAAAAAGTAAAGAAGGGGAACAATTGCAGCAAGTAGGAAGAAATGGAAATTGATTAACATGTATATAAAGGTGGGCAAAATGTGCCAAATAAAAGGATGCTATTTTGATATGTAATACTAACACCAAATACACTAAACAAAAGGATGCTGTTTTGATATGTAATATTATCATTGCTCAATCATAAACCATTCAGTGTACAGAAAATGACACTATCATCACAAAGGAAACTAGAAAAAAGGCAAGAGGCAGGCCAAAAGAAGAAATATAAGTTCCCACTTTTTTAGGTTTATGGTAGTAGCACACATTTTTGATAATATCAGGAAGGGAGACATCAATAATTTAACAGAGCAGTTGGAATCCAGATGGATAATCAGGTTTAGAGGAGACATTGGGCATGGCCTGAATGATAGGGTACCTATTAAAACCAAGGCTTAAAGCTAGAAGTTTGAAGAAATAATACATGTATTCATGATTTTTACAAATGCTTAAATGTAATATATATTGTTTGGAATGTTTTATTTTTTCTGTATGTTTATATACAAACTAATTAATTTGTTTTTGTTATTTAGTTGTAGATGGAATGCTACTATTTTGGATGTAGTTTTTTATAGCTGTAATATACCTTTTAGCAGTAATTGTGAATAGTCATGTGATCTATTGAACTGATTATATATAAATGGTTATGTATGTGTTTTAGTATACATCTGATGAAGTAGCTTTGCTATGAAAGCGCTTATGTATCTGATGGTTTTATATTAAAGGAAAGAATTATACTTGAATTCCTTGCTGTCCTTGGTTCCTTCTATGTCTTCTATGTGGTTTACATTTTGATTTTTGTTGGATTCAAGTGCTGGCTAGGATCGGTGGTTTGTGTTTTTACTAAATAAAATTAATAAGACTGATGATAATGAATAATCTTTTACAGTTAAACAAATATCACTGAATTAAAAGGTGGGTGATTCTTCACATTATAAATGATATATTAGTAATCAGATATTCAACTATTTAAGGAACTGATATTTACATTAGCAGATCATGTTTATGTGGAGATGTTTTTATTCATGTTGGATCAAATGATCTCGACATTAAGGCCGAGTGTTCTTATGGAGCTTAGAGCCCTCTTAGATAGTATGGCTTGTCCGGGTATTTGGAATTATTCTTCATAAACATAAATGAGAGACAGGTTAGTGTTAATGAAGAGTTCTTTGAATAAACACCTATACAAAAAGAAATTGCCCATTTTAAAATATGAGAATGTATAGGATATCCAAGCATGCGTTTTGAGCATAAATGTATTTAGACAACACTGACTCACTTTTCAAGACAATGGGAGATACTTTTGCAGTAAATATTTAACAATATATGACTGTCACAAGATAGGAGTTTTGCCATGTCAAAAATGTAGCGTGTCATAGCTAATAAAATTTCATTTATCTGTATTGATTGCTAATTCAAGGAGTATTAGTAATAATTTCTTATAGGACAATCTGTGTACACATTACACTGATGTTGTTAATGCTTGTAAAACATCTTTCAAGACAGAGTATAAATATTTGTATAGGTTCATAGGAAGTTACTAGGCTAATGGTCCTAGGGCTTTTACAAGACTAGTCATGTAAAATCCTGAGTTACCCTTAGTGACCATATTTAGATGGTCGTTGTTAGAGTGATTCTGTGATCATCACCAACTACCCCTGTCCATGAGGGACATAGGTGCCACCCCCAGGGTGAATTTATGGTCACCCATCCAGGTGTCAGGGTTGCACTTGAATAGGGTCATTAAGGAGCTCTGCTTCACATGGAGTGGGAGCTTACTCTAGCAGATTGGTAATTGCTGGGAGATATACCTGTCTCTCTATGTTCAATTGATGTCTTTACTGTAACAGAGATTCTAACAAAAACTCATGTGGAGGTGTTGTGATAGGGATTAAAGATTGTCATGAGACCTGTCATTCTTATATATTTGATGATAACACCAATAGTATAGATTATGAAACTCTGATGATAAAGGCAACCCTGAAACTGATTACCATACTCAAGTGTTGATGTCCTAAAATAATTGTTATATTTCTTGCATGAAGCACAGGAAGAAATAATGATAACTTGGATTGGAGTTTAACAGAGGCAGATTACTAGGAAATTATTCACAATGTACATGCAAGAACACAATTGTTGCAGCTTGTAAGCAAACCTAAAAATGGAACAAAATATATTGGATATTTCTGTTCTTAAGGAAATTACTACATTCCAAGTTTGTACGCCATTGATAAGTACTGATCACGTGGTTATGAAGTTTAAACTTATGCTAGATAATTCTGCCAAACAGAAATCTAAACCAGTACATTTAAGATTAATAAACAGACTCTATGGAAACAAAACAACTGATAAAACTAATTATAGTTATAAATTCAGTAGAAAGATGGCAGATGAAATGTGATAAGTTGTGAAAGACAAATTGAATCTAAAGAATCCAAAGCATGTTTAACATCAGAATCCAGTCACACTGGTGTCAGGAGATTGCATTTCCATAACAATGTGATGATAAAGATGAGACAGAAAAAAACATAAGAAATGGAAATAAAGTCAAACTGTAACACTGAAAACTGAAATAAGTCAACCTAGGTAAATAAATTAAGTACAGTATGAGACAAGATCAGGAGAAGCTTGAGGAAAATGTATATAAAGATATTGAGCATAATAAGAAACTACTTAAGAGATATGCTATGAGTAAAGACGCATAAATAGATAAGGTGTGTATAGCGTAAAAAACTTTTTCCCATACACAACAGATTGTAGATACATTTATAAAATCTTATGCAAAGCAGTTTGGCACCACAAAGGGAAAGGCAATTTGTGACAGTAACATCAGATACAAAAGTTAAATTGAATGATATTGAAAATGAGCTAAGTAAAATGGATCCTAGTAAACCCAGGGAAGAGATGAAATTAGTAGCAATGACCTGAGAATGGTTACCACTGAAAATGTCAGGAACTGCTAAACCGAATTTCAAAATGTGTTGACTGAATTGCCAAAAGATCATACTTGTATATCTGTACTCAGAGATACCATTTCTTAGAACATTCCCTTTTCTCCAAGATATGGTAATCCCGGATTTTGTATATATAAGGTCAGGGAATGTGAACAGCTTGTCCCCCACATTGTGGGGGGGGGTGCAGGGGGTCTTGCACTGTCCCGATCAAAAGAAGTTTTAAAGAGAAGAGCAATTTTTGAGATTCATTGATCTTGTTTTCTGGCTTTTTTTTTTTTTTTTGGCTATTCGGCACTTGGCATTTTGAGTGCCAACATTTCTGTGGGGAGCCCCTGAGAACACTTTTACATGAATTTACAATTCCATTACACTTGTTATTCAGTAGGTCATTTAAGTATGGAGAGATTCTTCAAGGTTGGATATGTGAAGTTTTCAAATCCATCTTTAAGGTTAAAGAGTATAAGACAAACCCAGAGTCATATAGACCCATTAGTCTGCTTTCTTGTTGTGAAAATAATGGAGAAAGTTATTTTGGATACGTTATTATCAGGATTAGAAGGTTTTGGACTTGAAACCATATATCAGCATGCATATGCTGAACACACCTGTGACATGATGTTTTATAATGATAATATAACAGGATATAAATGAAAATGTGTGTTGTGATATAATTTATGCAGACCTGTCATCAGACATTAATAGAGACATGCATAAAATACTGATCAATAAACTGGAAATACTACGTATTAATGTAACTTGGTAAGATGGATAGCTCTATGATTTACAAATGGGACATGGCAAATATTCTACAGTAAGTGGACAGCTGAAATTCCAGGTTACAGTCAGGCTGTGCCACAGAGCTCTGTACCAGGCCCATACTTATTTAAGCTGTATTATTTGGATTTACATTTTTCATCTGAGGTGTTTTACAGTTTGTTTGCAGATGACTTGAAAAATATGAAAACTGATTACATATATTATGGACAGGGCATGTCTACAAAACTAAATCAACCATTTTGACTGATGGAAAATAATTTTGTAATAAATACATATAAACTAAACATATGAGATTTGGGGGAGACAGACTTAACAGTAAATATTTAGTACAGCACAAAATGAGTGAAACTGCTTGAATTTAAGGACATTGCTGCATTTTTAGATCCAGGTTTGTGTTTTTCTGATCATAAAAACTGTCTGACTAGTTATAAAAGTATAGGCACTATAAACATGTTTACAAAGTATAGAGAATCAGAATTGGTGAAATCACTGCTTGTAAGTAAGATTCAATCCAAACTAAAGTATGAAAACCTTATAAGAAAATGTTTCAAGACCAACCGTAGATGTGAAATATTAAGAAATATTAAACTATCTGAACTTGTACACCATATATATATATATATATATATATATATATATATATATATATATATATATATATATATATATATATATATTGTGTTTAAGAGGATACCTTACTTAGTTCTGTCTGACATTTAGAAATACTTCCTCTAGGAATGTTTGGAATTTATCAAGCAGAAGAAGAGATGCATCAAGCAACCTGTGCAGAAGATTATATGAGAATTTACTGCATTAAAGCAAACTTTAGTTTAGATATTATAAGACCAGCTTGGCAAAATGGTTAAGGTCTTCATCTCCCATGCAGAAGGTACAAGGTTCAATCCCAACCTCTGACCAATGCCTGTTTGGAGTTTGCATGTTCTCCCTGTGTCTCTGTGGGACTCCTCCCACCTCTGGTAAACTTGCTGAGTGTTTCCATCGCAAACTCACCAATGAATAGAGCTGTGGGCAGCAGCACAGACTCTGCATGGTGCCCTATAGGGGAAAAGTTGTATAGACCAACTGCTTTGGCCATCTACTGTGGTATGCAGGATCCTCAAGATAGGGCAACACAGATCACAGACTGCCCACTGTGGCAGAGCTAGCCACTTGATAGTGTAAAATATGGCTCTAGGTTATTTGGTCATGTTGGTTAATGTCACCAAAATAGGCACGGGTCGTTACCGGTGATAAGTTGGTTGAGGACTTGGCCTACTGGGACCCATACTAACAGTGGGAGGGGTGTATGTGTCCCTTTTGGCCAGTGTGTGCCCACCATAAAGGCCAGCAGCCCTGGGTCAATAAGCTACTGGCCAGCTGGTGTCTAGTTGCCCAGCCTGGGTTACCAGGGATAGCTTGGTTGGGTGAAAGCTGGATGTAAAACAAACCTGCCAAATATGAACTGAGAATTGCTACACAATGTAGGTTCACTGATAGGATGCAGCTTGAAAGTGGATGATATGATGAGACAGAGGAGGCTGGACATCCAATGTATCCTTGGACAAGATGCAGGGGCAGTGCAGCAAAGCTATTTGGGGTCCAGACTCTACTTACTACTCAAGTGGGGGACAGGCTAGAATTGGTGTAGGAATTATGGTGAGAGACAAGCTTCAGAAGGCAGTGAGGGATATCATCAAATTAGTGACAGACTCATAGCAATCAGACTCCAGTGTAACAATAGAGTAGTATTCATAATCTCAACCTATGCCCCACAGCAAGGTTGTGATAGTGAGGAAAAGAGTGCATTGAGACAGCAGTTGCAGGACCTACTGGATAAAGAAGGATAAAATGAATTGGTGTTGATAATGGGTGATTTGAATGCACATATCAGGACAGATAGAACAGGATATGAGGACTGCCTTGGTTCACATGGGTGGAGAAAAAGGAATAAAGGAGAGGTCATCCTAGACTTCTGTCTGGCAAATGGCTTGATAGTAGCCAACACATGGTTCAGAAAGTGTCAGTCAGTTACAAGATCACATACAAGAGTAGCCAATATGCAACTCTGGTAGATTTCCTCCTAGTAAGGAAAAGGTACTGGGGTAGAATAAATTATTGTAAAGTCATCACCAGTGAAATAGTCAGCCCACAGCATAATCCAATGTCACACTCAGCTTTAAGAAGTGGTCAGAGAAGCCTCTAAGGTTGACAACGACCAGGCTGAGGACCTGGAAGTTACCTGAAGAGAAAGTACAACACTTCAAGAAATTACTCAGGGCTCTAGCATCCAAAGAAGAGGAAGTACATGGAGTTGAACAAGAATGGCAGTGCCTAAAAACAGCATGTGTTAGGACTACAGAAAAGATATGTGGCCGAGCCAGTTATGGAAATAAGGTACATAAGGAAAGCTGGTGGTGGAATGTAGAAGTCCAAGAAGTCATCAAAAGAAAGAAGGAGTGCAGGAAGAAGTGGGAGATAGAAAGGACTGACCAGGTTAGGAAGGACTACTGGTTAGCTAACAAAGAATCTAAGAAAGAAGTTGCAGTAGCAAAGAAAAGGGCATCAGAGGCACTCTACCAACTTATGGAAAGTGACTCAGTGAGTGGCACAAGGAAACTATATCAGGTTCCAAGGCGAAGATAGTCAGACACCCTTCATAAGGGATGCCAGCAACAACTTGCTCACCAGTCCACAGGACATCAAATGCAGGTGGAAGGAGTATTTCCAGCAGCTTCTGAATGAAGAAAACCCCACAGAAGCTGTACTCCCCCAGAAACAGCCTACAATGAGAGAAGAAGAGGAGGCCACTCTAGAAGAAATAAGAACAGCACTAAGGAAAATGAAGTCAGGGAAAGCAGCAGGCTCAGATGAGGTCACAGCAGATATGATAAAGATGCTATGTGAGATAGGGGAGAAATGGCTCCTGAGGGTACTAATAGCAGTGTGGAGAGAAAGGCATATCCCAGATGACTTGAGAATAAGCATACTCATACCAGTGTACAAGAACAAAGGGGACATCCACAACTGTGGGCAGTACAGAGGCATCAGACTCATATCACATTGCATGAAAGCTCTGGAGAGGGTGATTGATAAACAGATAGCCAGAGTAGTAGAATGTAAGATGGGAGATGAGCAGTTCAGATTCAGATCAAGATGCGGCACAATTGACCCATTGTTTGCAGTGAAGCAGATACTTGAGAAAAAGCTAGAGATGAGGAGAGAGTCCAACTGGGCATTCTTAGACTTGGAGAAAGCATATGACAAGGTCCCAAGAAAGCTGATCTGGGCAGTACTGCAGTGGTTTGAAGTCCCAGAAACATTGATAGAATTAGTGCAAGCTAGTTACAAGGACCCAATGACTCAAGTACGAATAGTGTTCAGCCTCACAGAGGGTTCCCAATGGAAGTGGGTATACACCAGGATTCAGCTCTGAGCCCACTGCTGTTCATACTGGTGATGGATTACATTAACACAAAAGTCGGAAGGGTCAGATGAACAATGTTGCTGTATGCAGACAATGTGGCATTACAGGCAGACTCTGAGCAAGATTCAACAAAGGATAGGAGAATGGAATGTTAAACTGAGGGCACATGGGATGAAACTAAGCACAGACAAGACAGTGGTAATGGCAGCAAATTGGGGGAAATCAGAAGAAGCTGAGAATTGAGATAGAAGGGAAGATAGTGGAAGAGATAAACAACTTCAAGTATCTGGGAGGGATGGTTGAGGAGAAGGGAAGTCTGAATGAAGAGGTCAAAGCTAGAATCAGAGGGTCTGCAGCCAACTGGCATAGAGTGCCAGGTGTAGTCTATGACAGAAAAAATGCCAAAGAAGCTGAAAAGTAAGGTGTACAAGACAGTGGTGTGACCAGTACTACTGTATGGTACAGAAACCTGGGCAGTAAAGGCAGAACAGTTGAAGAAGTTAGAGGTGATGGATATGAAGTTCCTGAGAAGGGGTGGTAGGATGCACACTGTGGGACAGACGAAGAAATGAGGACACAAGAGCAGAAGCCAAAGTAGCTCCAATTGCAAAAAAGATCAAAGAGAACTGATTACGGTGCTTTAGACATGTGCAGAAAAGCAGAAGACAATCTGGTGAGGAAGATTTGGGATGGACAGGAAGAAGGTAAGAGGAAGTGAGGGCATCCATCAAAGAGTTGGATGGATTGCGTGAAAGAAGATCTGTAACAGTCAGATATGAGTGTTGAAGAAGGCAGGAGTGTAGCACTGAATCGAGAGAGATGGTGACAGTTAACACAATACCCCAACCCCATGTATAAAATGGGAAAAAGGGGGCTGATGATGATTTTAAGACCAGCTTGGGCACTTATGGGAATGCCTGTTTTGGTATAGTGGCAGGCTAGAAGGGCATTATTGCCTGTGATGAAGTATTTGTATATATTATATAATGTTTTTGAGTAACTATGAATAATTTACGTTTGAGGCCAGTGTCATTCCATTACTGGAAAATAATCTGCAATCTTAAGGAACATGTTAATGACTACAATTTATAGCTGTCAGGAAATGTATATAAAAGTAACAGACTTGTAAGACCACTCATCTAATACTGTGAAACCCTATACAATTGCAAACAATTAGAAACAATGAAGATAGAAACAATATAATTATGCAGAAGCTAACTGTGAATATGAGGAAGTTGAGTTATATGAAAAGTCTGAAGGAATTAAAATTTCACTTAAATCAGACATAGCTTCTTGACTGGTGAGTTTATTGTACATCACCTATAAGAATCACTTCTCACAAACATGGGACAAGAAGCAACATCTCTCTTCTGAAAGTGCAAGACATCCCACAAATTTAAAGATAAATTATTTTTCATTCAGGGTAGGAAGTCTATAGAAAATCTTATCAATGGCTGTTAGGATGTCATCAAACCTATCCAGCTTCAAAAACGATGCTGATGCTTGTGCTAACATGTTGAGGCCTTGATCTTGTGACAGCAAATACATTGTAAAAGAAAGAAAAAAAAGCATGAATCCATGGTACCTGCATCCATGTGGTAAACAAGAGGAAATGATTAAAGCAGTTGCAAACATACTCAGAAAATGTGATCATTGCAATCATATTTGCTGTTATTCATCTTTATTAGAATATAGAAACACTTCCACAGCTTTTAGATATTTCATTGCACAACAATTAATGGTAAAAGGATTAAGGTTAACTCTATCAGCCTAATTGTTTTTTCCCAGAGGACAAAAAATGTATTAGAACTACTATAATGAAGACAAATGAAACAGATGATGATATATGACAAAATGTCTGTTTTGAAGGAGAGAGAGACAGTCAAGATGGCCTTTGTTTGGAATTTAGGTCAGGAAGTACTTGTCCAAGCCACCGTTTTTACTTGTCACTGTCAACCAAGATCATATTTGGTGCACAGTGAAGACTGAAACAACTGCCTAAAGTAGATTTACATCCAGATCCAAAGCAGTTATCAGCTGAAAACATTAAAGGCATACTAAATGTTATAGTGAACTCTTAAGTGCAGTGATTTTTACCTACCAAATTCAATTTTTAGCAGATTATTACAGTTTGTTTTGTTATAGCTACCTTAGTCTATGCCTGTTGAAGCTGGAAATACAAGTGGCAACAGTGAAAATGCAGACATGAAGCAAACAATGACTGCAGCCATTCCCCTAGGGCCTTATCAAAAAGCATTTCTGATATTCTAACGGTGTAGAGATCCTAGCAAAAATCCATGCACGAAATCATCTTTTCAGTGTAATCTTGTACATGACTCACATAATTGTAGTTGTAATCAAATTAGCTGCCTAATTTTTGTGCATAATATTACATAAAACAAAGGTCTCTCATCTATAAAAGGGGATATGTTTTCTCTAGTATCAGTAACTGGAGTTATGAGTTATGTGAACTTCGTTAAATTTTCAGCCTGAAATAAGAGCTGATGTAAAAGCATTTCTGCCTCTGTGCTGTCCGGTACAGTATGTTTAACATGATAATTGTTCTACAGATCTTACAGCTAACTATACTTTAAAGAAACAAATAACCCATGTGGGACTCCAAGACACAACATTGTAAGAATCCCATTAATTCAGTCCCACTTATCAAAATACCACCTACTTCAAAAAATCCATATACTACAGCACATCACATGCAGCAAATCTGATGTAAAGAAGTTGTTTTCCCTGTAAGACTTTGCCACCCATATCCTCCTCTATTTGTGTATATCAACTGTGAGATTGCACAAAGATGGAGAAAAGGAAACAGCACTAATTGTTTCTTCTGATCTGTACTTGCATAATCTTGATCAAAACCACATCGCCCCAATGCAGTCATGAAAGGTAAATACTAAACTAAACATATTATCTTAATAAACATATCATTTGAAAAATGGAGCCATATCAGTGAAATTCCAGTAAATGCTCATACAATAATGTACCCTGTGAATCTGTCTATTTGTAAGCACTAAAAAGTCAAAACAATGGTGAGGGTAGCAGGACTTCAATGAAACGAGGCATTAACAAAATCTACCAGTGTCAGTTGGTTCAAAATCATTTATTGATTTCAGTACTACTGAGAATTTTTACAAAGTGCCTTAACTGAAGTGCCTGAAGGAAAAAAACATATATCCTATGACTTTGCTCCAAAGTACAGAAAAAAATAGTATCCTTTTTGTATTTTTTCTGAAAAGAGATGATTGATAAGGAGGCATATCATAATTGAGGATAAATTGTCTGAAATTCCTAAGTTAATCCATTTAATTGCAGCCACTCTACTTGAGGGATGGGTGAACATATCTTTTATAACTTCACCAAATGTTTAGGGCTTCTAATACCTGACATGAAATTACTATTGCTGCAGTCCTTTTATACTTAACAGGAATGCTCTTTTTATCACCCACAATGTTCCCAGAATAATCTCCTTTTGCAGTTCAGATGAAGTTACATAAATTGGCAACATATTTAGGTCCGCCTTAAATTTCTTTGTTGTTGCTGCTGTTGCTTCTACCACTCTTGTTACTATCTGTATATCTTTATACCACATAGTGTCTGCTTTCATATCCTGGTGTTGTGTTTTATTTGTGTCCTAGTATACAGGAGTCTGTTGTCACTAGACTTAGCTTTTTCAGTGAGTAAGTACTTTTTCCTTTTTTAACTAGACTGTTTTTCTTGCTTGCACTTCAACTATTGTTGAAAGATCCCAAGTTATCAGTACGTCATTTTCAGCTGTAGCATTTGCACAGTTTTCAAATGTAACAATCTTACCACATTAGAGTAATCCGCGGTGGTGCAGCGGTAACATTGTTGCCTCACAGCAAGAGGTTCTCCTGTTCGATTCTCAGCTAGTGTGCAGGGAGTGCCTTCTGTGTGGAGTCTGCATGTCCTCCCCGTGGGTTGAGTGTTGTTCCAAAAGACATGCATGAATGGGCATTCCTTTATTGAAGGTTGGGCATCAAGCTGGCAACTTGGCACTATGAAAATCTACTGCCAATCATTAGCGGACCAGAGTTCCACTGTGGCGACCCCTAACCAGGAAAAGCCCAACAACAATCTTGCCACATTAACTTGCAGTATCTCCTTTGAGCCACAAGCAAGTAACATTACTAGAACATTGATGAGGCAAAGGGAAGCTAAGAACAAAACTCGGTACTTACGTATTATCGCAACCACATTTCTTACCTCACATAATGCATTCTGTTTTCGCAAAATGACTTCATCAGAAAAGCAGGGGAACTGTGAGCTTGTGTGTGCCTCACTTCTTTGTACAACTTTTGAAAAGATCTTCTTAAATCAACCATTGAGAAACAGTTGTGATTCATGGTTGTCGCATCCACTACCTCCGAATGAAGCTATTTTCTTACAAGAATTTTGTGTCTCTATTCCTTACGTATGGCATGAGTCTGTTCTTCTTGAAAGTCAGGCTCATTTTTAATTTTTTTCTCATTCTTATTCCACTTAAAACTGTGCATTAAGCTGATGTTAACCTACAGCTCACATAAATTTGTAGTAGCAGACAAGGACTCAAGCTTTGATGCTAATTTCTCAGCAGTGAGTCGCTTGCAACCTGCTTTTTTTGCCCCAGAAAAATGGAGACAACTTACTTAATTTCAGAACTGTTGTAAGCACTAAATAAACTACAAATTACTACAGCACTCATCCTTCCTCACTACCCAGTGGTTAACAGTTTTTTGTACTTATCTTCCACAAGTGTGTAGAGGAAAACAGCTCTAGTACTTACTTTTCTCACTTGTCTAAAGGAAAATAGTGATTACCAGACATGTCCAAGGGACAGCTCCTGGTGTTCTTTTACCCAGGGATGTCCAAGGGACAGCTCGTGTTCTCTTACCCAGGGATGTCCAAGGGACAGCTCCCGGTGTTCTCTTACCCAGGGATGTCCAAGGGACAGCTCCCGGTGTTCTCTTACCCAGGCATGTCCAAGGAACAGCTCCCAGTGTTCTCTTACCCAGGCATGTCCAAGGGACAGCTCAGTGTTCTCTTACCCAGGGATGTCCAAGGGACAGCTCCTGGTGTTCTCTTACCCAGGGATGTCCAAGGGACAGCTCCCAGTGTTCTCTTACCCAGGCATATCCAAGGGACAGCCACCGGTGTTCTCTTACCCAGGGATGTCCAAGGGATAGCTCCCAGTGTTCTCTTACCCAGGGATGTCCAAGGGACAGCTCCCAGTGTTCTCTTACCCAGGGATGTCCAAGGGACAGCTCCCGGTGTTCTCTTACCCAGGGATGTCCAAGGGACAGCTCCCGGTGTTCTCTTACCCAGGGATGTCCAAGGGACAGCTCCCAGTGTTCTCTTACCCAGGCATGTCCAAGGAACAGCTCCCAGTGTTCTCTTACCCAGGCATGTCCAAGGGACAGCTCCCGGTGTTCTCTTACCCAGGGATGTCCAAGGGACAGCTCCTGGTGTTCTCTTACCCAGGGATGTCCAAGGGACAGCTCCCAGTGTTCTCTTACCCAGGCATATCCAAGGGACAGCCACCGGTGTTCTCTTACCCAGGCATGTCCAAGGGACAGCTCCCAGTGTTCTCTTACCCAGGCATGTCCAAGGGACAGCTCCCAGTGTTCTCTTACCCAGGGATGTCCAAGGGACAGCTCCCAGTGTTCTCTTACCCAGGGATGTCCAAGGGACAGCTCCCAGTGTTCTCTTACCCAGGGATGTCCAAGGGACAGCTGCCGTGTTCTCTTACCCAGGGATGTCAAAGGGACAGCTCCCCGTGTTTTCTTACCCAGGGATGTCCAAGGGACAGCTGCCGGTGTTCTCTTAGCCAGGCATGTCCAAGGGACAGCTCCCGGTGTTCTCTTACCCAGGCATGTCCAAGGGACAGCTCCCAGTGTTCTCTTACCCAGGGATGTCCAAGGGACAGCTTCCGGTGTTCTCTTACCCAGGCATGTCCAAGGGACAGCTCCCAGTGTTCTCTTACCCAGGCATGTCCAAGGGACAGCTCCAGGTGTTCTCTTACCCAGGCATGTCCAAGGGACAGCTCCCAGTGTTCTCTTACCCAGGCATGTCCAAGGGACAGCTCCCGGTGTTCTCTTACCCAGGCATGTCCAAGGGACAGCTCCCAGTGTTCTCTTACCCAGGGATGTCCAAGGGACAGCTCCCAGTGTTCTCTTACTCAGGCATGTCAAAGGGACAGCTCCCAGTGTTCTCTTACCCAGGCATATCCAAGGGACAGCTCCCAGTGTTCTCTTACCCAGGCATGTCCAAGGGACAGCTCCCAGTGTTCTCTTACACAGGGATGTCCAAGGCACAGCTCCCGGTGTTCTCTTACCCAGGCATGTCCAAGGGACAGCTCCCGGTGTTCTCTTACCCAGGGATGTCCAAGGGACAGCTCCCAGAGTTCTCTTACCCAGGGATGTCCAAGGGACAGCTCCCAGTGTTCTCTTACCCAGGCATGTCCAAGGGACAGCTCCCAGTGTTCTCTTACCCAGGCATGTCCAAGGGACAGCTCCCAGTGTTCTCTTACCCAGGCATGTCCAAGGGACAGCTCCCAGTGTTCTCTTACCCAGGCATGTCCAAGGGACAGCTCCCAGTGTTCTCTTACCCAGGCATGTCCAAGGGACATCTCCCGGTGTTCTCTTACCCAGGCATGTCCAAGGGATAGCTCCCGGTGTTCTCTTGCCCAGGCATGTCCAAGGGACAGCTCCTGGTGTTCTCTCCTGTCTACCTGATGAATATGGGCATATTGGGGCAATGTAACAATTGCCTCATGTACACTGACAACCCTCTCCCCCTACCACCCAACACTACAACCTGTGAGAGATGCATTTATCTAGCCAAACTGGAGGTAAAGGTCTCTCAAACCAAGACTGAACTTGTCAGTCAATAGGGGAAGCTAAACACTTGCACCACACCACACTCATCACATAGACCCACTAAACATACACCACCAAAACCCACACATAGATACTCAAAAACATTTGCAGAGGCTCTCAGTAATAATCTGCCCAAGCAACAAAGACCTCCAAAGCAGAAACGCAACCAACCTCCACCACTCAACACAACCCAAAAGACACATAACCCACAGACCCATTGTGCCACTCAACCACAGCCCATAAGGCAAAACAATGTACCCAACACATTAGTCATAGGTGAGGCACACTGATGTTCCACTCACCAGACTAGACAAGGAGTCTGCATGTCCTCCCCGTGGGTTGAGTGTTGTTCCAAAAGACATGCATGAATGGGCATTCCTTTGATGAAGGTTGGGCATCAAGCTGGCAACTTGGCACTGTGAAAATCTACTGCCAATCATTAGCGGACCAGAGTTCCACTGTGGCGACCCCTAACCAGGAAAAGCCCAACAACAATCTTGCCACATTAACTTGCAGTATCTCCTTTGAGCCACAAGCAAGTAACATTACTAGAACATTGATGAGGCAAAGGGAAGCTAAGAACAAAACTCGGTACTTACGTATTATCGCAACCACATTTCTTACCTCACATAATGCATTCTGTTTTCGCAAAATGACTTCATCAGAAAAGCAGGGGATCTGTGAGCTTGTGTGTGCCTCACTTCTTTGTACAACTTTTGAAAAGATCTTCTTAAATCAACCATTGAGAAACAGTTGTGATTCATGGTTGTCGCATCCACTACCTCCGAATGAAGCTATTTTCTTACAAGAATTTTGTGTCTCTATTCCTTACGTATGGCATGAGTCTGTTCTTCTTGAAAGTCAGGCTCATTTTTAATTTTTTCTCATTCTTATTCCACTTAAAACTGTGCATTAAGCTGATGTTAACCTACAGCTCACATAAATTTGTAGTAGCAGACAAGGACTCAAGCTTTGATGCTAATTTCTCAGCAGTGAGTCGCTTGCAACCTGCTTTTTTTGCCCCAGAAAAATGGAGACAACTTACTTAATTTCAGAACTGTTGTAAGCACTAAATAAACTACAAATTACTACAGCACTCATCCTTCCTCACTACCCAGTGGTTAACAGTTTTTTGTACTTATCTTCCACAAGTGTGTAGAGGAAAACAGCTCTAGTACTTACTTTTCTCACTTGTCTAAAGGAAAATAGTGATTACCAGACATGTCCAAGGGACAGCTCCTGGTGTTCTTTTACCCAGGGATGTCCAAGGGACAGCTCCCGGTGTTCTCTTACCCAGGGATGTCCAAGGGACAGCTCCCGGTGTTCTCTTACCCAGGGATGTCCAAGGGACAGCTCCCGGTGTTCTCTTACCCAGGCATGTCCAAGGAACAGCTCCCAGTGTTCTCTTACCCAGGCATGTCCAAGGGACAGCTCCCGGTGTTCTCTTACCCAGGGATGTCCAAGGGACAGCTCCTGGTGTTCTCTTACCCAGGGATGTCCAAGGGACAGCTCCCAGTGTTCTCTTACCCAGGCATATCCAAGGGACAGCCACCGGTGTTCTCTTACCCAGGGATGTCCAAGGGATAGCTCCCAGTGTTCTCTTAACCAGGGATGTCAAAGGGACAGCTCCCAGTGTTCTCTTACCCAGGGATGTCCAAGGGACAGCTCCCGGTGTTCTCTTACCCAGGGATGTCCAAGGGACAGCTCCCGGTGTTCTCTTACCCAGGGATGTCCAAGGGACAGCTCCCAGTGTTCTCTTACCCAGGCATGTCCAAGGAACAGCTCCCAGTGTTCTCTTACCCAGGCATGTCCAAGGGACAGCTCCCGGTGTTCTCTTACCCAGGGATGTCCAAGGGACAGCTCCTGGTGTTCTCTTACCCAGGGATGTCCAAGGGACAGCTCCCAGTGTTCTCTTACCCAGGCATATCCAAGGGACAGCCACCGGTGTTCTCTTACCCAGGCATGTCCAAGGGACAGCTCCCAGTGTTCTCTTACCCAGGCATGTCCAAGGGACAGCTCCCAGTGTTCTCTTACCCAGGGATGTCCAAGGGACAGCTCCCAGTGTTCTCTTACCCAGGGATGTCCAAGGGACAGCTCCCAGTGTTCTCTTACCCAGGGATGTCCAAGGGACAGCTCCCGGTGTTCTCTTACCCAGGGATGTCAAAGGGACAGCTCCCCGTGTTCTCTTACCCAGGGATGTCCAAGGGACAGCTGCCGGTGTTCTCTTAGCCAGGCATGTCCAAGGGACAGCTCCCGGTGTTCTCTTTCCCAGGCATGTCCAAGGGACAGCTTCCGGTGTTCTCTTACCCAGGCATGTCCAAGGGACAGCTCCCAGTGTTCTCTTACCCAGGGATGTCCAAGGGACAGCTTCCGGTGTTCTCTTACCCAGGCATGTCCAAGGGACAGCTCCCAGTGTTCTCTTACCCAGGCATGTCCAAGGGACAGCTCCAGGTGTTCTCTTACCCAGGCATGTCCAAGGGACAGCTCCCAGTGTTCTCTTACCCAGGCATATCCAAGGGACAGCTCCCGGTGTTCTCTTACCCAGGCATGTCCAAGGGACAGCTCCCAGTGTTCTCTTACCCAGGGATGTCCAAGGGACAGCTCCCAGTGTTCTCTTACCCAGGCATGTCCAAGGAACAGCTCCCAGTGTTCTCTTACCCAGGCATGTCCAAGGGACAGCTCCCGGTGTTCTCTTACCCAGGGATGTCCAAGGGACAGCTCCTGGTGTTCTCTTACCCAGGGATTTCCAAGGGACAGCTCCCAGTGTTCTCTTACCCAAGCATATCCAAGGGACAGCCACCGGTGTTCTCTTACCCAGGCATGTCCAAGGGACAGCTCCCAGTGTTCTCTTACCCAGGCATGTCCAAGGGACAGCTCCCAGTGTTCTCTTACCCAGGGATGTCCAAGGGACAGCTCCCAGTGTTCTCTTACCCAGGGATGTCCAAGGGACAGCTCCCAGTGTTCTCTTACCCAGGGATGTCCAAGGGACAGCTCCCGGTGTTCTCTTACCCAGGGATGTCAAAGGGACAGCTCCCCGTGTTTTCTTACCCAGGGATGTCCAAGGGACAGCTGCCGGTGTTCTCTTAGCCAGGCATGTCCAAGGGACAGCTCCCGGTGTTCTCTTACCCAGGCATGTCCAAGGGACAGCTCCCAGTGTTCTCTTACCCAGGGATGTCCAAGGGACAGCTTCCGGTGTTCTCTTACCCAGGCATGTCCAAGGGACAGCTCCCAGTGTTCTCTTACCCAGGCATGTCCAAGGGACAGCTCCCAGTGTTCTCTTACCCAGGCATGTCCAAGGGACAGCTCCCGGTGTTCTCTTACCCAGGCATGTCCAAGGGACAGCTCCCAGTGTTCTCTTACCCAGGGATGTCCAAGGGACAGCTCCCAGTGTTCTCTTACCCAGGCATGTCAAAGGGACAGCTCCCAGTGTTCTCTTACCCAGGCATATCCAAGGGACAGCTCCCAGTGTTCTCTTACCCAGGCATGTCCAAGGGACAGCTCCCAGTGTTCTCTTACACAGGGATGTCCAAGGCACAGCTCCCGGTGTTCTCTTACCCAGGCATGTCCAAGGGACAGCTCCCGGTGTTCTCTTACCCAGGGATGTCCAAGGGACAGCTCCCAGAGTTCTCTTACCCAGGGATGTCCAAGGGACAGCTCCCAGTGTTCTCTTACCCAGGCATGTCCAAGGGACAGCTCCCAGTGTTCTCTTACCCAGGCATGTCCAAGGGACAGCTCCCAGTGTTCTCTTACCCAGGCATGTCCAAGGGACAGCTCCCAGTGTTCTCTTACCCAGGCATGTCCAAGGGACAGCTCCCAGTGTTCTCTTACCCAGGCATGTCCAAGGGACAGCTCCCGGTGTTCTCTTACCCAGGCATGTCCAAGGGATAGCTCCCGGTGTTCTCTTGCCCAGGCATGTCCAAGGGACAGCTCCTGGTGTTCTCTCCTGTCTACCTGATGAATCTGGGCATATTGGGGCAATGTAACAATTGCCTCATGCACACTGACAACCCTCTCCCCCTACCACCCAACACTACAACCTGTGAGAGATGCATTTATCTAGCCAAACTGGAGGTAAAGGTCTCTCAAACCATGACTGAACTTGTCAGTCAATAGGAGAAGCTAAACACTTGCACCACACCACACTCATCACATAGACCCACTAAACGTACACCACCAAAACCCACACATAGATACTCAAAAACATTTGCAGAGGCTCTCAGTAATAATCTGCCCAAGCAACAAAGACCTCCAAAGCAGAAACGCAACCAACCTCCACCACTTAACACAACCCAAAAGACACATAACCCACAGACTCATTGTGCCACTCAACCACAGCCCATAAGGCAAAACAATGTACCCAACACATTAGTCATAGGTGAGGCACACTGATGTTCCACTCACCAGACTAGACAAGGAGAAAGTTCCTGTCAGCTGCCTGTAGGGTGCCAGGATCCTCCACATAACCTACACACTCAGGTTACTCAACAACAAGTACAAATATGACTCAGTCATTGTCCATGTTGGTATGAATGATTTGAGATGTACCTCCCTGGACTACATGAAAAGATACATGGAAGAGCTCTCTGATCTTGTAATCCAGGTAGGTATGACCTTAGCCCTGAGTAGCATCCTACCTTCACCCAGAATGACACCACAGTACAAGGACAAAATGATTGACTTCAACAATTGGCTAAGCTTCTGGTATCATTCTGAGGGGATCCAGTATCTGTCTGTCTGGGACGACATAGTCGACAGGCCACGATGCTTTGCCAGAGATGGCCTACACCTGTCGCCCCTGGGATTACGGATACTGGTTAAGGCTCTTCCCACCCCTATAGTGCCTTTTTTAGGCAAGGTCCAAATGGCAAACCTACCACCATAACAGGTACAGGCAAAACAAAAACTGCTAATGCTACTCAATGCTAGAAGTCTAAACCTTAAAAAGCACTCACTCGAGGCACTCCTTAAAATGGAGAACATCTATATCTGTGCTGTGACTGAAACTTGGTTCAAGGGTCAAAAGAGCACCCCTGCATTACCAGGCTATAACTCATATCATACCTTTCAGCCATCTAACCTGGACTGGAACACCAAAGTCGGAGGTGTGTCCATATTCATTAAGGATATCCACACCTCCAGGCTAGTTGCCCAGCATAATGCATCCGAAATTATCCAAGTGCATCTAACTCTGGGCAAAACTGCAATCCAGATTGTAGCTTGCTACAGATCCCCAACCATGCCCCAGGACTCCCACTCCTCTTTTCTTGATATACTGGAAGATGTTAGGGTCCAACCAAACACCCTAATAATGGGTGATATCAACTACCCCATCATTAGCTGGGAAACCTTCTCATGTACTAACTCCTTCACTCAACGCTTTCTAGAATTCATAAACTCCATGGCCTGGATCAAGTTATCTACACCCCCACCAGGGGCAACAATATCCTAGACCTAGTCATTACCAACATGAGTGACTGATTTCCACACCTGAAGTCAACTCCTCATTGGTCAGATCTGACCATAAGCTAATTACCATAGATATCCACATCCCGCTCCCACCTCCCCCCCATTAAGGAAACCACTGTAAAAAATTTCTCCAAAGCCAACTTCATGCTTCTTAAGACACAAATGGCAAACTTCTCGACATCCATGCAGATGGGCAATGTAGTTATGATTGCAGAATCCTATACAAATTTCACTCTATAAGCACTTAGACGAGTGCATGGATCATGCCATCCCTAACAGAACCAAGACGCTATCCTCCAAAAAAAGGAAGCCAATCTGGTGGTCCCCCGCTATAAACAAACTCTACAACAGAAGGAAGAAACTGTTGCAGAAGAAAGTAAAATCCCAAGAGTGGAGGAGCTCCCTGGTCAGCCTTAGTGAGAACCTGAGATCCATCATAAAATCCTCCAAAGCTAGCTATGAAAACAAGATTTCCATTGGTTCTAAGGACAACCATAAAGCATTCTATAGCTATGTCAAGAATCTCAATGGCAATACCCAGGTATGCTCTGGGGTTACACCACAATGGCACGAAAATTACAGGACCAACTGATATCATCAACATCCTGGCTGATAACTTTACCCCCCTCATCCCCTAAAGGGCCCATATCAATACCGGAAGAATGCAGAGCCCCTGCAGTCACTATGCAGGTAAAAAAATGCACTCTCCAAAGCCAAGAACACAGCTTCCATGGGACTGGAAAACATCCCAGGCTGTGTTCTACATGAACTTCAGAATGAACTGGCCCCCCACCTAAGCACCGTGTTCAATCATAACCTCACATCAGGCTTTGTACCCTCTGAATGGCACACAGCAACAGTTATACTACTCCACAAAGAGGGGAGCCACCACAGACCCTGGGAACTATTGCCCTATTAGCCTGATGAGCCTGGTCTACAAGGCCATTGAATGCATCATCATGGAACTCATAAACAAAGACATAGGTAACCTCCGAACTCTGGACCCCACCTAGTTTGGGTTTGTGAAAGGCAGATCATGCCTCCTGAACTTGACTTCTTTGAAACAGTCACCAAAGTCGTAGATGGGGGTAAGGCAGTCCACACAGCCTAATTTGACCTCGCCAAGGCTTTCAACACCATTCCCTATTCTGGAATTATAGATAAACTCACTAAACTAGGTATAAATCCATACATCACAAGATGGGTTGCCAAATGGCTCACTGACAGAGCCCACAATGTAAAAGTTTCAGGCTCCAAATCTGACTTCAAACCACTGACAAAAGGAGTACCACAGGATTCTGTCCTGGGTCCTCTCCTGTTTGATATCTACTTCTCTGAAGTAAGAGCTAACATAGAGGGCCTCTGGCTGACAAAGTTCACAGATGACTGCAAACTAGGTGCCATAGTCTAGTCTCAAACGACTTGGACATCCTACAGAAGGGTCTCACTGAGACAGATGCCTGATGTCAGAGCCATGGCCTCAAGCTAAATGCAAAAAGTGTATTGTCATCCCCTTTGGTAAAAACTCTGTTCCCCTGAACTGCCACATAGGTGGCAGTCCACTTAATGCCAAAGGTGTGATAAGAGACTTTGGGACTCAGGCGGACAGTAGTCTCTGCTTTGATAATCACATCGCCACATTAGTCAGGAAATCCTTCTACATGGCACACCTCATCATGAAAGGGTTCTCATCCAGAAAAAAAGAGGTAATTGTTCCTCTCTACTCGACTCTCATTAGACCCATTATTGAGTACAGTGCCCCTTTTGGAATGTACCTCACAAGACATCTGCAACAGCTGGAAAGGCCACAGAAGTTCTTCATAAAGAGGATTACAGGTCTCAAACAGATGTCCTATGCTGACCATCTCAAAAAACTCCAGATTTGCTCAGTAGCATATCGCCTACTCCAAGGTGATCTCTCCTTAACATAGAAAGCTATGTCAAACCCAGAGTTGTTGGACATGCTACACCTAAAGAAATCCGAATCCCAACGGGATGCTATAAGGACCAAAACCTTGTCACCATAATAAATAAAACATGCTGGAGGGATATATTCCAGTCCCAGAGACTTCCCATACTCTGGAACAAGCTACCTATCTATGTCAAGCAAAGCTCCTCATTAGCACTCTTCAAGAAAAATCTTGATGAATGAATGGGAATTAGGAAATTTACCCCGGGGATCACTTCTGTGGCTCTGCTCAACAGGGCCACAGGAAAATAACTTTCTTGGGTGGCAAAAGCCAGAGAACCTTGTTGGGTAGGCTTACATATGCCCCAAGACTTATAGCCTAGTACCTACCTATGAACCTATATATATAATTGTTTTCTTGGTTTCCTGTCCAACTGAGCATGTGTTTTGGGGCCAGTTAGTCATACTGATGATATTTTTTTAAAACACAAAAATGCAAAGTGATTTGTAGTTTGAAGTTTATTCATAGCTGCCAAGGCAGTTTTCAGTGTTAATTTTAGTTTTCTAAAATATTCATTACTTACCTTTATTTTCACTTGCTCATGCTGTATTTCTGACTGTTCATCTATTCCCAGTTATTTAAGAAAGAAAACAACTATTTAGCTTAGCTAAATAGTTTAACTGAGCACTTATTCTATGCCTGATTTCTTTATAGTCTGAAGCTGATTGTTTGGGCTGATTTATTCCTGTACCTGTTTAATTATTAAGAGATTGCATTGTTTGACCTACTGAACTGCATTTTACCTGTCTAATCCTGCTGTTTATAAATGTTTATTTCTTAGAGTATATATGCATTAACCTAAATAATTGTATCTTAAAAACAGTTTTTTTGCTGCATTGTCTTATAAAGTATTTTATCTGCATTATCCTAAATAATTATATCTTAACAACTGTTTTTGCTGCATTGTCCCTCCTCTCTTTTTCACTCCCTAACTCCTACCCCCTCCCATATCTCCTAACCTTACTCCACTCACTGCTATCACCCACCATACTCTCACCTCCACGCCATCCCCCTCATCTAAACTCCCCCAGGGATACCAGCATTTCCCATTTGTCTTCTACACTTGCCTGCACACAGCTCTCCCACACTTCATAATACTATTCATGCAACTGCCCCCTGTATTATTAGCATTCAATAACCTGTCTCTTACTCCCCCCTTAAAAACCACACACCTCCCTAATCCTTTATTTCTCTTTGTGTTTTTGTAGGTCAGCAAACTTCCACTCCCATATTATCCAGCCTCTGACCCTCCCTACCTGGAGCTACCTGTGGTCACAGCCCTATGTGGGTGTACCTCTCCAATACTGGACTGTTGAAGTATGTCCTGCTTAACCTGAAAAGGTGTTTATTAATTACCTGTACTGAATCTGTTGCTCACGTGGTGGCCAATTCCCCTGCACACCAGTGGACCAATTCCCTGCTCTCTACTACATCTCCTATCACATCACTGTGTCTCGTTACCCCCCATTTTTCTGCCTACTATGCTCTCCTATTCTCTCATAACTTACAGTTGCCATATCTTACCTGATTACACAGATTGTTTCTCAACTCTCCCTGAGAAGCTTCTCTGTGGGTGTATCCCACTCCGTTCGCTCTATGGGCTCACTTCTGCTCCCATACCCTGCCCCCTATTCCCACACACCGCCAGCACGCCTACATGTATTTTTCCCATACTCCTCCCATTCAGCACAATTAACTAATCATAGTTCTTTCCTCATCACTTCACCACCTCTTACCCCTCCCACTAATACAGTCCACTATCCCCTATACATCTCCATTTATATTCTCCTCCCCTTCTCCTTGTAAACATATATAACCCTATCTCTTTCCATACCTCTCCTCTCTAATAACCAGTTCCTTTCCTCTTAACTACTCCCTTCAATACACCCCTTGTCTAGACATGCCCTCCCCAATCCTCTATACCCTCCAGGCCCCTTGTTCCCTTTTTTACTCCTAATTCCCCTTTACTATGCCATTTCTTACGCCTCCAAAGCACCCCCAAGTCTACATTCTACACAAACTATCCTATACACTCACCTGCAACCACATTCATGCACTCATTTCCACTCTATCTCCTTTTCTCTTATTCCACCTAACCCACTGCACCTTTCTAACCTAAACACTTCTCCACCACAACTAAAACTTTTACTCCTAAACTACTGCTAGCTCCACCCAGCTTCCTACTATATAAGCTCAAATGGCTAAAAGTTATCTCCTGTAATGTCCTAGCCTTAGCTACAGATATTCATCCCAACCCCGGTCCTTGTTCCACTACAAATAACTCCCCCCCACCCCCCTTCTTGTCCCACTACAAACAACCCCATTCCCTCCATCCCCTTCTTCTTCTGCCTTCTTCCACAACACTCTTCTTCACAATCAACGCCCAGAGCCTCAACAACAAAGTACACCAAGTACAAGCTTGGATTAGCCACAACCAACCTGACATCTTAGCCATCACTGAAACCTGTCTTAAACCCCATATCGCTGACTCCAAATCTTACCTCCTGGTTTCCATATCCTCAGAAATTACTGATTAATTAAAAAAGGTGGCAACTCTGCTCTTATCTACTCTAACCTTCTTACCTTAACCGCTCTTCAAATTCCAACCCCACAATTAAAAAATACTGAACTAACAGTCAGTCTTTTAAGAATGAATAAACATAAGAATATCTGCATTATTTCCCTGCATATCTCCCCAGGTGACAACATCTATACCCTTGAGGATATTCTTCTTTGGGCCTCAACTAAAATAAATTATAAGACTTACATTCTAGGCGACGTTAATATTGAATGGAATAAAATCAACACTCCCTCTCTCTCCCTTTCCATTAACCTCTACAACTTTACCCAAGTAATCTACTCTATCACCCAACCTAACAAAATACACCCCCAGGATCCATTATAGACTGGATCCTAGTCACCCATCCAAACAAAATAACACTCTGGCACTATCCCAGACACCTTTAGCGACCATCTTCCTGCTTTCATTCATCGCTCAACTACCTCCACCCCATATCAGCACGATTACATTCCCACTCGCAATCTTAGCAACTTTAACCCCATAACTTTCTCAAATATTTTCAAACAAATGAACTGGCAAATCCTAAATACTCTTCCCCTTGACAAAGCTTTAGAACATTTCAACTCTGTCTCCCTAGACACTCTTAACTCCCTAGTCCCTCTAAGAAACAAAATAATTAAAGCTAATACTGCTCCTTGGCTGCCCAAAGAAACAAAACAAATCATGCATCAGAAGAACAAATCCCGGAAGCTTTACCAGAAGAATAAAATGCCTATTACCCTGCGCCAATACACCCAACTTTGCAACTGTGTAAAATAACTAATCACCATGGACAAAAAACCTACTACAATAAGCTTCAGTCCAACAATAATAAAAACTCTAAACAATTCTGGAAATCAGTTCATTTCCTTCTCCATCCAGGCTGCAGGAATAATCCCTGCCCTGACCCAAGTATAACTGACATTGAACTAAGCTCACATTTCAACTCATTCTTTACAGAAACCATTGCTAACCTAACCAAAACATTCCCAAACAACAATCCACATATCCCTCATTCTTCACCTTCCAACAACCCTAATAACTTTCCCCTCATATTTGAGCTCAAACCATTTTCAATAACCAATATTATAAAAAGGCTCCTATCCAAACTAAAGCCATGCTCCAATGCCCCTGATAACATACCCTCCGCCTTCCTCAAATGTGCTGCTGATGGTATTGCACTCCCAATCAGCATCTTAATAAATAGATCCATAAAAGAATCATATGTACCCAAACTCTGGCATTCAGCCTACATTCTTCCTCTTCACAAAGGAGGCAAAAACACCAATATTTCTAATTTCCACCCCATTGCCCTACTCTCTCCAATCTCCAAAATTCTAGAAAAATGTGTCCACCACCAACTTATGCCTTTCTTAATCCAGATTCAACTCCTTACACGGCTTCCACCCTGGCCATAGCACCATAACTGCCCTACTCTCCTTCCTAGAAACATGAATCAAGCCCGAGATTCCAGACTCCTAGTATCCACAGTTCTCCTAGATCTCTCTAAAGCATTTGATACCATCTCCCACAATGACCTTCTCTATCATCTCTCCAACCTTCATCTCTCCCCTAATACTTTATCCTAGTTCTCTAGTTGCCTGTCAGACAGATCTTAAGCAGTCAGATGGAAGAACTCCACCAATTCCTTCTTACCAACCCCCACTGGTGTACCTCATGGGTCCATCCTCAGTCCTATGCTTTTCAACATCTTCATTAATAACCTTCACACTGCCAACACTGACACAACAGTTATCCAATACACAGATGACTCAACTTTAGTCTGTGCTGCCTCCAACCTTCCTGAACTACTGACAAAAACCCAAACTGCATTTTCAGCCACTGAGAACTGGATGTACCAAAATCACCTCTCTCTCATCTCAAATAAATCAAAAATACTACTTTTCCCTCCATCCAGGTCTTTCTCTTATGACAAAAATTCTTTCTAAGTCCTTAGCCAAACCAACTCAGCTATAGAAGTGATCCCTTTTGCAAAACTTCTTGGTATTACTACAGACGAACACTTCAATTTCGATATCCAAAACATAAAAAAACCCACCAAAAATTAGGTATGCTCTATAGGAATAATCTCTTTCTCTCCAACTCCACAAGGCATACTCTGACAACTACTTACCTTCTGCCATCCTTATTATATGGAGCCCCTCTTCTAACAAATCTGACTTCTTCCATCACCTCCAAACTTGAAAATTGCAATAATAAGATCTCTAAATTTGCCACTAAATCCAAAAACTCCACTCATCATTGTCTTACAATCTCTGAACTGGCTAGAACTCTCTAACCACCTAGACTTCTTACAACTTACCATTGCTTGCAAACTAATATTTCACCCAGATAAATGCTCAGCCCTAACAAACATCCTTCCTCCAAATATCCCAAATAGATCTCTGAGATCTGAACACCAAAACTTAATTTCTATCCACAAACCCAAAAGACCTGCTGGCCAGTTTCTCCTCTCTTTCTCACAAGGCAAGAAATGGAATTCTCTCCCTCCCTCACTAAGGACTATACCAAACTCAGAAACCTTCAAAACCCAGCTTTTCACATACCTGTCATCCAAATGGAAAGGTTCCTGCTTTCACCCTACCTAAATTCAAGGAAATACCCCAAGGAGTTCTTCATACATCTTGCTCCCAACCTCCCTCTAACTCATATTTCCATTCTCCTACAACAGACTCAAGCTCTCAGTAACTGATCTAATCTCTCACCTGATTTCAAGTATGTATATAATGTAAATAGCAAATTGCTTCTATTGACTGCACGTCAAGTATATACCTTACTTATTTTGAATAACTGCATGTAAACTGTCTCCACTCTACTAGTATAATAAGGCAAGAACCTTAGATCTTTTATTATGAAGACAGTTGATCATGCTTGCTCTGAATGCAAGCACCTGTAAACTGTGTTGTTCTCTAATATCTGTTAACTGTGTTCTATGTTGTACTTTTTATGCATTTGCATTTCCTTACTGTATTGATATTGTACATGTATTATACCTTTAAAATGATGTAACCCTTACTGTATTGCTTATGGAGATTTTCTCCCCAGGCCTCACTGAAAACGGGCACTTTCAGGCCCAGTGGACTTCCCCGGTAATCAAACTGAAAATAAATAAATAAATAAATAAATAAATACATTTATAAAACTCCATCTTTTTCAATTTTTTTACATCACATTCCTCTACCAGGTTAGTATTTTTGATGCCTCAGTTCTCCTGCTATAAATTATGCTTTCACACATTTACAAAGGTGGACTTTCATTCTTATATCATCTGAGAATGTTTTGACCATTTGCATTTCTGGTTTCAGTTGTTGGATGAGATACATGGTCTTAAATCATCCAGAAAAAGCCACTGAAGTGTTAAATGACAGTGTTTGTTTCTCAGAATAAATGTATAACCAAAGCCTAATCTGTTAAACAGTTTAATAGGTTAAGACCAAGGCAAAAACAGCATAAATGTACAGAGTAACAGAACCACACCGGAATACCCCTCTTTGGATTTTTATCCCTGGTATGGTAATTTACCCTTTTTATGTGACTCAGCTGTAAAGAAGTTTGCCAGTTGAAAGTGACTGCTATGTAATTTATCAGTATGCAGAGTGCTGTATGCATCCTTAACTTTTCTCTATTCCATACAGCTGGAATACTGTGAAATACTTTTCTGCAACCTTTCCATGCCATAGTTATGTTCCACCCCCTCTTAGACTTCTTTGTTATAGCTTAATTTAGTAATAGATGTTTGTTTCATATAATTGTATTTCACGATTGACTTTTTCTCTGAATTGATATCTGCATCAATTTCAGTCTAAATTTTACATTGTTGTAAGGCACGTTATTTGTTTATAGTTCTTAGGATAACTTGCAGGTTCATTCTATGGGGAAGATTATCACTTTTCCTATTGTTAACAACTTTAGTGCTGGTTAGGGAAGTGCATTTAAGACATTTTTACTATGTGCTAGGTCATTGTACAGAGGTGTAAATGTGTTTCAGAAAAGCTGTGTACAGCATCTGAGTCTGGGGTTTTCTATTAGGAGCCTTTAAGTATGCCTCAATTTCAGTGTTACTTACTGCTTCTTTTGCTGTTCTCAATTCAGCATCTTTGTTGTGTTCAGCAGGCTCTTCATAGTTACCTCTCCAAAATATATTTATTTAGTTCTTCTTGTGATGGTGTTACTTTTGTTTTATGCTACAATTCTTTTGATACTGTAATATAACAAATGCAATAAAATGAATTTCTCTTTTTTCCTTTGCTCTTTTTTTTGTATTAGTCCTTCTAGTGTGGTTCTTGTGAGAAACGTATATTAGACCTAGAATGTTTAATATATGTATGTATGTATGTCACCTCCCTGTGTATAAATAGAGCTTTTATTCATATCCATAGTGAATCCATATAATGTTGCATCCCAAGTATAATTGAGGATGACACATTTTCTACTAGTTGGTCTAACCTGCAAAATATTGGTATGTGAAATAGAAAACAAATGTCACAACTGCCTTTCTCCACAGGCCTCTGCTGAAAATGGGCTTCTACCCAGTCAGACTTTCCCAGTAATCAAATGTCAGTAAATAAATAAATAAAAATAAATTGGATTAGCAAACTTGTTATTTGCTATGAATTTGTTCTCCAGAATATTAAATGTGTGAACATGACATATGGTTCGAATTAAATTACCCCAGTAAAGGATATTTCCTCGTCTGTTCTTATACCTAAGTATTCTAGTACATAGCACAGTAAAAAGGTAAATGCTTATTGAGAAGTCTGCCCAGTCACAAAAGGTAAATGAATTTCAATCAGGAAGTTGATAGCACCATTAATGCTTCTACCAAGGCAGAAAAAAAAGGCAAAATATGGACAGCTTTCGGGCAGACCCCTCATACTTATTGACATATGCAAATGGCCACGTGCATTCAATATATAAAATGTTTAATATTTTAAATATAAGTCTGAAAAAAACATCTAAAATATGTTTACATAATGCTTTGTAGTCATTTTTAAATTCATTTCTGCTTTTCACAAATAGTGGAAAAATACAAGCTGCTTGGCAGACTGGATAATTAGAGTCAGTGACTTCAGTCCACAGGCCTTCATCTCATATAATGTGAATTTATGACAATAGCTCAAATTATTAATAATGAGGTCAGTTAAAACTAGCATGTACATCTGACACAGAAGGATAGCTACAGGAAACAAATTAAGATTAATTTGGCACTGAATGCCTCTCTGTATTATTCACCTTCCTCATAAAAAATATAAATCTCTACCTTTTACTTGGAATTGTTTAAAGATGCTTCTGCTGATTGCGTCAGTGTTTTGTGCATATTCTTTATACCTAATGCACTGTATTCTACTGATCTGCAATGTGCTGTAGTCTACAGACCAGAAATGTATTACTTTCTTCTTTGACATGCAGACAACCAACTAGCCTCATCACAATGTCTTAATGAAAGCTTTTAGCTAGCAAAGACATTTGGAAGGAGCAGGATATAAATGACACTTTTGATCCATCCATCCATGACCCCTTTTCCCCTATTTTTGCAGAATGAATGTAGCAAGAAGGGAAAAAGGCATCCTTCAGGCTTGTAAAAAGTTACAGGCATCAAATACATTTTGTACCTGCCTAGATCATGACAGAATCTATTTTTTTTCCATTTCCTTCAGCATTAGTTTGATTCAAAAAGTGTCTGGCACCTTTGAGGGAGTTATGGTTATCGTATGTGGAACTGTACTAGCACTGAACTGGGGAACGATAACATCACCCAGTTATGCACTAAACATATGGGCCATTTCAGAATGAAAAAGGCAATATTTGACTTTCAAAAGCTGAGAAATAAATATTAAAAATGCTGACTTAAACACTTCTCAAAAGCTTTATTAATAGGTTTACTGCTTTTATACCAAAATTCTCACAACTTCTTAAGAATAGTTATAAAACCAATTTGTCTCTGTTAAACCAATTGTGTATGTAAAAAGCTAAATAACATGTAATTGTCCTGATAAAACAATTTAAAATGCTGATAAACCTGTTAATTATATATGTATTCATCCACATATAATGTACAGTATTTATAAAAAAGGAAAGTAAAAAAATCCTGTATGTTAATACACTACTCTAGAATTTTTATCATTTAACCTTGGAGGATGTGATGCCTGCAAAAGTAGTTGCCAATATAATTCCCTGGACCTGCATGTTCCTGGGACTTCCCTCTCACAGAAGAAGGATTTTTTTTTAATCTGAACTAAACGTTTTTTAAAATTCTTACAACAAAAGCATATGGGCTGGATTCATGAAGGCTTGCACGGAGTCTAAGAGTAGAGTAAGACTCCAGAAATCCAATATGTCTGCTGAGTGATCCAGCAACAGCCGGCAGGGGCGTGCATGAGAGCTCCTAAAACTGCCCTTGCATGGACAGTGTTATGTTATGCAAATTACCTCATTTGCTGCTGAAAGCTATGCAAATGAGGTAAATTTGCGATCCAGGAAATACTAACCTGTCTGAGTAAGAGTAGAGTTAGTTGCAGAAGTGTACTCCGTTGGTAACGGAGTACCGTTCTGCAAATAGCAAAACGGAGCTATGATAGCTCCAAATAAAGGATGCATCCAGTTGAGGAAGCATGCCAATGGCCAAATATAAGGCCATTGGCATTTTAATCTGTTGCAAAATATTAAAAATAATATATATATATTTTCCCCGATCTCCGATGTTTAAGCGTAGTGCAGTGCCGCGCAAACATGCGGTGCTATAAAAACCAGAAAATAAAAACAAAAAAGCCAAAAATAGGCATTTTATTAAAAATATTCCTCTGCCATGCAGGTGAATGGCAGGCTGAAGATAACATGGCTACTGAGTAGTGGTTGCTAAGGGAGGAAGCTCAGTTTGAGAGATGTAACCAAGGCAATCCTATGCAAATGAGGATAAGGATAGTGAATCCCAATTTTCCCTGCCATGTGAACCATGTCCCTAGAGTGTAAGTGTAGGATTAGGGGAGTAGTAGAGTGGAAGATAGGTGACATCATGAGGGGGTATGTATCAAAGGCAGTAAGGTTATTGGAGCAGAGTGGCATGTGTTTGCTGTGAGTTACTCAGGGTGGAAGAGGCGTGTCTACAGTTGTCTTAACTGAAACCCAGAAACCGAAGGTGTATGCCATGGATATCACCAAAGTTTCTTGCATAGATGCTTACACTGTGTGCACGCATGTGCATGCCTGTAAACCCTTCTAAGCCTGTGTGCGCATGTGTGCCCCATGTAAGCCCGTGTAAGGCTGTCTAAGCCTGTGTGCTTGCATGTGCGCTCACGTGTGTGTGTTTGCGCTTGTTTGCGTGGCACTGCCCTCTGTGGAAACAGAAAGGGAAAAGGAAGGAAAATAAGTAGTAAGAAGTTAACCAAGGAGAACTAGCAGAGCTGCCAAGTGAAATCAATCAGAATCAGCCAATTACAAAGGCAGTACACTAGCCCAGCCCAGCACTTAAAACTCTGCAAACAACATTCCCCCATGTTTTTCTCAGAAGCACTGCAATACTGCAGTCTACAAACAGAAGTGAAAACTTAAAAAGCTTAACTGAGACAAAAAAATGTTAGGGACTGCCATTGCTCTTATAAGGCAACATGTGCAAGATGCTTAGGGTGGTGCCATTGCGAATGCTGCTGAGCAACCCACAGTAAGGAGACAGAGAAGAGTGTACAGACCCAGGGTAACCTACCAGGGGCTACACGAGCTGGAGATAGTGGAGTGCTATAGAGTGGACAGAGACCTCCTGCAGCAAATTGTTGAGCTGTCCAGGCCACGCCTCACACACAGAACCAACAGAGGGGATCCCATCCTGGTTGAAACCAAGGTATGTGTTGGCCTAAGAATGCTAGCAACAGGCACCTTCCAGAGACCAACTGGTGATATGATGGGGATTTCACAGGCATCAGCACCCAGGGTACTGCACCAGTTCCTGAATGCCATGTCAGCACATGTCGGTGATCATGTATATTTCCCCAATTCCCATGAGGTGTTAGCCAGCAATATGTGTCTCTTCCAGCAAATAGCAGAATACCCTGAGGTAGTGGGTGCAATTGACTGCACACACATACACATCAAAGCACCAGCTGGTGAGCAGGGAAGGGTTTACATCAACCGCAAGGGCTTCCACTCCATCAACTGCCAGGTTGTTTGCGATGCCCAGGGTATAATACTGAATGTGTGTGCTGGCTGCCCTGGAAACTACCACGATTCCCATATCTGGCATCTGATACAGCTGTACCAGACATTTGCCAATGGGGACATCCCTGACGGTCACCTAGTGGGGGATGCTGGATATGCACTGGAGCTGTGGCTGATGGCACCCATCAGAAATGCACACACACCTGAACAAGAACTCCATAATGAGGCACACGCACAAACACAAAATGTAATCAAGCAAGTATTTGGGATGCTCAAGTCACGTTTCCGGTGCCTGGACACATCTGGTGGAGCCTTGCAGTACTCACCACCTACATGCACCCAAATTGTCATGGCATGTGCCTTGCTACACAATATGATCCTGCAAAAACAGCTGCAGCAGGAACAGCATGGGGCAAGGCCAAACAGCCCCCCACCATTGCCAAGGCCTGCACAGGCACAGCATGACTCAGAGGAGGAACAACCTGAGCCTGCCCAGTAGGCAGAAGGAGGTGTGCCCAGTATGCCTTGGCCTTGGCAAAGAGGCAACGCATAGCACATACACTGGCTCAGTAGGACTGAATGTGATACCTCTCTCTGACTCACACATAAAATAAAAGGGATGCCTAACTTGACACTACCTGTTTCCACACATCTGTAGGGAGTGTACTATGTGCATCCAACATAGGCAGCCCTGCATCACCACCTGAGGCATGATTGCCATGTTTTAAGCAATATAAAGCAGTGCTAAGCAGCTTTTACCACTATTTAGTATATGTAAACAAAATTGCCCGCGCTAACTAGTGCAACATCGAGCAATGTTGAGCAATGTTGGGCAAGGACGGGCAAAGTCGGGCAAAGTTGAGCAAAGTCAGGTAAACATGCTCATATCTGCTTTACTGTTCTTTAAGCAGTCTGGTCTGCCCAGCATGAAAATAAAAAGCAGTGACAGGGCTCGAACCCAGGATACTGTGCACTATTGTTACAGTACTGAACCACTAAGCCATGACAGAATTACACTGACACAGCCACAGCAGGACAATTGTACACTAATGCAAACACAAAGAAATGCTGTAGCATTCCCCTAAAGAGGCATATGGGTAACCTCCCCCACAGGCCTATGCAGACAGAGAACAGCAGGCCAGGCGGTGTGATGTGGGTTGAGTAGGCTATGAAGTTGCAATCTAATATATATGACAGTGGACGCTATGATCTGTAGTACAGTAGTATGCCTCAAGCCAGTATGATAGGCAACAGTACAGACTGAAATGGAGTACCTTACATAGCAGTGCAGGCCTAACAAATGTGTATAAGTGTCAGGTGAACCCCTCTTCCTATGTACGCCCACAGTAACAATCAGGTGTGCCCCCAGGTAGAAATGTACAAAGAATAGCTGTCCCCCCTGTATGTAGAAATGTTGATAAGTCTATGCAAAGTGTCTCATGGAAGCCCTGCAGGCACAGCATGATCCCTGTTGATTTATGACACAAAGGTGAGCCCTGCTGTAAAAATACAACTTGATTTTCCACACACATATAGTATAAATGTCTACAGTGGCCGTGCTCACATACTTCAACAAATGTAGTGGATTTCATTCAGCATCACACTGAAAGGTCATACTGGACATGCTCACACACTTAGGCTAAATATGGAGGTGATAATAAGGGATCTATGGACAAATGTGGTTAGTCATGTTTACTTCCAGAAACACATTCACAAAGTGCTCAGAAAATCATGCTATGTGTGCACACAACCTGCCAAGGTCTGTGCATGTAGGTCAAAGGAGGTTCCCTCTACTCATCAGTCATCAGACCCGTCAGAGAGTACCACAACACACTTGCGATGAATCCAACTAGGCACCATCAGCAGCTGTAAAGACCACTGAAGTACCTCAACAAGAGGATTACTGGCCTCAAACAGTTGCCCCATGCAACAATACTGAATTTAACCCAATCTGTACTCTGTTGCATACTGTCTACTCAGGAGATCTCTGCACAACAGACAGGTCCATGTCATGGCAACACTCAGATCTGTTCTGAGTTACAGCTCAATGGCACTAAATATACAGACCCAACTGATATTGCCAACATCCTGGCAGATAGGATCAGTGTTAACTTTACCCCCCTCTCACCCATGAAAGAGCACATCACTATAATGGAAGACTGCAAAGTTGCTGTCATCATGGCTGCACAGGTAAAAAACACTCTCCAAAGCCAGTATCACAGCAGCCATAGGACCAGATAACCTCCCAGGCTGTGTTCTACACAAACCGCAGAACAAACAGGCACCACACCAACGTACCATGTTCAGTCATAGCCACACCTCAGGCTTTGTGCCAGCTGAGTGGTGCACAGTGACGGTTATCCCACTATACAAGGGTGGAGACACAACGGACCCCAGGAACTAGCGCCCATTAGCCTGATGAGCCTGCCCTTCAAGGCCATGGAATGTATCATCATACAACTTATAAAAAATACAGTTGTAATCCCCAAACCATGGACCACAACCATGTTGAGTTTGTAAAATGCAGATCATGTCTCCTAAACCTGATAGATGACATTGAAGCAGTCACCAGAACCGTAGACAAGGGTAAGGTGGTTTGCACAGCCTATGCAGATCCTGCCATGGCTTACAACACCACCCCACACTCTGTAAATATAGATAAACCCACTAAACTGATCATCACCAACATGGGGTACCAGTGTACCACAACAGAGATAAACCCCTCGCTGGTAATATCAGATCATAAAGTAATCGCACTGGACATCCACATCCCACCCCACCCCCAGTCAATGAAACCACTGTGAAGACATTTTCAAAAGCAAACTGCACACTTCCCAAGACCAAAGTTGAAAGTTCCAAAGCCACCTTGCTATAGGATAATG
This sequence comes from Protopterus annectens, assembly GCF_019279795.1. Taxonomy (NCBI): domain Eukaryota; kingdom Metazoa; phylum Chordata; order Ceratodontiformes; family Protopteridae; genus Protopterus; species Protopterus annectens. Next base: position 180,430,516 of record NC_056728.1, read on the forward strand.
CCATACAATCCGCCAAATAATTTGCAAGTGCATCCTATGAGCATCTACAGGGATGCATTGATTGAGACATCCCAAATAAAACCAAGATGCACTCCTCCAAAAATAAGAAACCAATCTGGTGGTCGTCGCCCCTAAATAAGCTAGACAACAGCAGGAGGAAACGAACACATTATAGAGCAAACTTCACAAAAGGAAAGGCATCACTGATCATTATTAGGAAGAAACAATGACTGCTCATAAAACAATCCAAGGCCAGTTTCTAAAGACAAATTGCCAAGGAATGTAAGAATAACAACCATAAAGCCTTCGTTAGCTATACCAAACATGTAGGTGGCAACTTCCAAATATACTGTCAGCTACTGTAAAATGGGGGACAGGTTCAGTGCAAACTCTCCCCCATCACCCCCAAAAGGGCCTGTGCCCATCCCAGAAGAATGCAGAGCCCCAGACTTCATGGACATGCAGGTAACGACAGCCCTCTCCAAAGCTAAGAACACAGCATCAATGGGACTGGATGGTGTCCCAGGCTGCGTCGTACACCAGCCCCAAAAAGAACTACACCCTCACCTACATTCACTGTCCAGACTCAATCATACCACAGGCTATGTATCCAAAGAATGGCATACACCAACAGTCATCCAGCTCCACAAAGGAGGTGCCACAACAGAACCTGGAAACCATTGCCCTATAGGTCTACTCAGCCTGTTCTGCAAAGCTATGGAGCAAATTATCATGGAACGCATAAACAGAGACATTGGGGACCTCCAGACACTGGACTCTACCCAACTTGGCCTTGTTAAAGGCAGATCCTGCCTCCTAAACCTAGTTCACTTATTTGAAACAGTTACCAAGGACATAGATGGAGGTGAAAGTAGTCCACACAGCCCACCTGGACCTCTCTACGGACTTTCTACACCATTCCCCACTCTGCCATCATAGACAAGCTTACCAGCTTGAACATTAACAGCTATGTCACAGGATGAGTGACCAAGTGGCTCACAGATCAAACACACATGTTCAGGGTTGCGGGTGCCATGTCCGACTCTAAACAAGTCACAAATGGCATCACACAGGTCTTGGTCCTGGGACCCCACCTGTTCAGTAGGTACTGCTCAGAGGTACAGGCAAGCATGGGAGGAGTATGGCTGAACAGGTTTGCAGATGACTGCTAACTGTGGTCCATAATCGACTCAATGGCTGACACAGACATCCTCCAGAAGGGTCTTACAGAGACAGATACCTGGTGTCAAAACAATGCCCTCAAGCAGAATGCCAAAGAATGCATAGACATCCCCTTTGGATAAAGCAAAGTGCACACAAATTACCACATAGGTGGTACTCCGGTATGTTCAGAGAAAGTCATTATGGCCCTGCGGACACAGGTAGATAGTAAACTCTCCTTTGGTGATCACATGGCCAAAGTGTTTAGACATTCCTTCTATGCAGCCCACCTAATGTCACCTAATGTAACCCACTTTGTCTAGTCTGATGATGTCACCATCCTACAAATATACCTGTGGAAAGGAGAGCTCACAGTAATGTGTATAGCATGCTGTGTAAATGCGTACTCCTGTATTATCATGAAGTAATTAGGTAGGGGTTTGAATCTTGCACTTGACAAGTGTGTGATCTCCTTGGAGAGGAGTAAAACACCTTAAAAGTGGTATACTAATCATTGTCAAGTCTGATGATGTTACCATTCTACAAATATACCTGTGGAAAAGAGAACTCCCAGTAATGTGTATAGCGTGTCGTGTTAATGCGTACTCCTCTAGTATCGTGAAGTAGTTAGGTAGGGGTTTGAATTCTGTACTTGACAAGTGTGTGATCTCCTTGGAGAAGAGCAACCTTTTTGGAGAGTAGTAAAACACCTTAAAAGTGGTATACTAAACTTTGTCAAGTCTGATGATGTCACCATCCTACAAATATACCTGTGGAAAAAAGAGCTCCCAGTAATGTGTATAGCACGTCAGGTTAATGCGTACTCCTCCAATATCATGAAGTAGTTAGGTAGGGGTTTGAAGCTTGCACTTGGTGAGTGTGTGTACAGTCTATGTGTGTGACACTGTTGGTCATTGTGTTGTATGTTTTGCTTTTACTACTGTTTGACAACAGTATGTGCATTGCACGTCAGGTAGCTGTGTGGCAAATACATATATGTACATGTGACCTCAATTATTTCATAGGTGGGAACTCTGCTTTCTCCATGAACACATCTGTCATCTTTGCCAGAGTGTGCTGCTGCTTTCCAGACCTTAGGTCACATCTGTATGCTTGTGACAAGGCCAGCGACTGCAATGATCCCTGGCCTAGGTCATCCGTGTCACACACACTCATTATGGCTTCTATTGAATTGTGTGAGTGAGGGTTTATTGCTGAGGTATATTACAGATCTGTTCAAATGCAGCAAAGTCTGTCAATGATGGCTTTTCATTATAGGTGTACAACAACCTTTGTGGATATGCATACAGACCCCTTATTGCTTATGTGATCCAGCAATGGATTTCTAAACACCTTTGGAAATGTGATCACCAAAGTAGAGATGACGTAACACTTGGCTGCATGTACACATCGGTACCTATTCAACACGCTGGTGGCTACTACCTATGTGGTACTGTGGGGATACTATGTTTCATAAAGGTGGATGACTATGCTCTGGTTGGCTTATAGCTTTAAAGCATGGGTTTGACAACAGGTATCTGTCTGTATGATACCCTTGTGGAGGATGTGTGTGTCATCTGGAGAATGCATTATAGGCCACAGTATGCATTTCCAGACATGGACGGGCATATCCCTACTGTGATTGCTTGTACCTAAGAGAGCTATATGGCAAACAGGAGAGGTCTCAGGAATTGGTGCAGGTGAATACCACTGGTTACTGGCATAGTATAGCACCTGGAGTATCCAAATGTTACTGTGTGTCCTACATCTGTGTGTCAGTTGTCAAGACATCATCTAATGATTGTTTATGGTCAGGCTGTTGAGGTTATGTATACTACAAGAATGCAAAACAATGACAGATAGCAACAGTATCACCCACAGCACAGTGTTAAACCATGTCATACACACATGTGTACTCAAGTTCCAAAATGTGTGCAGCACAATGCATACTGGCCACCAATAGAAACTATGGAGCATTACTGTGTAACACAGGGCATGTCACCCTGCCCATGTGTCCAGTATGCACGTACATGCAGACAGTGCACCTCCACCATGTTCACAAATGTACACCTGCAAATCTGTGCTACACACATCCCCCACATACTGTCCAATCTCTAACACATGCTGCCAATACTACCCACATCAGCCAAGTGGCATGTGGGTGGACAATACACTATTGGAACTAACACTGGTGTAAACAATACTACATTGACAATCATAGCTTTAATGCATCATGCCTGCTCAGCTACACCTTCAAGGATATCATTATACTCTACTGCTGACAACATGCTAACATTGCTATACTGCAGTAAAGTCACCCTGTGCATCAGCACCATGGTAGACTGTTCCTGCATCAATGTTACAGATGACAGGAGGTGGCACAGGTTTCATCATATGCACAGGGTGTGTTGTTGGTTTGCCAGAGGCCTACATTGAGCCATACAATCAACATGTTTGTGTGTGTGTGTGTGTGTGTGTGTGTGTGTGTGTGTGTGTGTGTGTGTGTGTGTGTGTGTGTGTGTGTATTTGAGGGCCAAGAGTACTGCTATGGGCCAATGTTGATGTAATGTGTGTGGGTATGTGTTAGCCCTAGGTGTCTGTTTTTAGTGTGTGTGTGTGTGTCTGCATGCACACAGTTCCACCATGTGTCTGCCATATACGGGGATTTGTGGGACAGCCACAGACTGTACCTGCCAGGCTTTACAGATCACCGTCTCTGGCCACGGACATGGTACCTGTGCCTGACAGGTGTGCTACTGACAGTATCAGGTACTAACCCAGACTGGATACTATCCTCAGAGGTGGACAGATGTACACTGGACCCAGGTTCCTGCTGGGACTATCCAAAGCCACGTTCACGTGGTCTTCTAGGATGGTCTATGGACAGCCCACCCCCAACATTACTGGGGCTAGCACTGACACTATGGGAGTGGTTGTGACTTGAGGGACGTCCGCAGTGACTGCCAGCTGTTGATGTTGCTGGCATACATCCACATCGACGTCTCAACCAGCCCGCTCTGTCCTGACACATGGACATGACATTGCGGAGGACATCTAATGTCTCAGCCCAATGTCTATCAGTGACATCAGTGTAATTACAGATGGCACCTGCTAGGTCACAGATACTGTCAATTACAGTGGTGTTATGTGCCCTCTGTGCCCTTAGTCCCTGTTTTGTGTACCGTTCCATACATACCTGTGCCTCCATGACAGCCTGGAACATGTGTGAGGTTGTAAGGCTTGTGGCACATCTGCCAGGGGCATGATGAGCAGCAGTGCTCTGAAGAGAACCCCTGGACATCTGCCTATGTGGTACCCTTCCAGACATCTGGGTATGGCTGCTGTGTTGGGATGCATGTGCCATAGATACCACACTGTCCTGGCCAATGCCAACTGTACACTGTCCCTCAGCTAAGAGCATTGGTGATGGATGTATTGGCAGTATGACTGTGTGCATGGATGGGGTGGAAACTTGTGTTCTGTCGATTGGTGGCCCAACGGCAGACCCTGGCAAACATGCCTGTGCCTCAACACACTTATCCTCATCATCACTATTTTGCTCAGTGACATCAGGTTCCCTGCTGCAGTGAACCAGCCCAACCTCAGCACCTGTGAGAGGAAGACAGGAAACACACTTTACGACCTGTACATGATGTCGGAACACATGCACACATGCTCACATGCACACATGCACACATGCACACATGCACACATGCACACATGCACACATGAACACATGCACACATGCACACATGCACACATGAACACATGCACACATGAATACATGAACACATGCACACATGCACACATGAACACATGCACACATGCACACATGCACACATGCACATATGCACACATGAACCCATGCACACATGCACACATGAACACATGCACACATGCACACAAATACACACCTCACTTAAACAGACACACACACACACACACACACACACACACACACACACACACACACACACACCACCAGCAATCCAGAACATACTCAATAGCGGTTGATGGTGGAGTAAAGTATCACAAGCCAAACAGTCATATCACATGTGTCAGCATGCAGGACGTGTGTTGATCAACAGCATGCAGTGCAGGTGTAGACAGCCCTTGCTAATAACAGTATACATGGCTCTGATGCACGTGTGTTGTTGTTCAGTGATTGGCCTCACCCTGGAACACAATGTGTACATGGACACAACATTGCTGTGCAAGTATTGAAAGCTCTGCAATGTCCTGTGCACCATCACTCACAGGTATACATACCATGGCTGCATGTGTATCTGTGTGTCACATAGATATCCATTTCTGATTTGAGCGTCTGTGTCTTTAGCAGATAATTGAGGACACAGGTTAAGCACATGCATGCTATGTATACACACAGGATGAGTGGTGCATGTATACCTGATGGAATACCATTGCTCAACATAGCCATTGTACAGTGGTTATGGTGAGTGTAGGACATATTGTGTACATACCAGTGCCAGCCATGACATGGCATGCTACAACACAGCTGCAACATTAAATATCACACATACCCAATGAGTGTCATGTGACCTATGCACTCCATAGCATTACAAGACATATATGTGTCACTTTGTACAAATGGCGATTGCTATGCATATTGTGTATAGGTGCATATGTTTGCACACACACATCAGTGAGGTGCATATCAATGAATGCTATGTGTAGTACTGTGGTTACTATAACTGGATGGGGTGTAGTACCATGAGCCAGCATCATGCAGCATCATGTGGTCACTCAAGGCTACTAATGTGTGCCAGACCAGCACCTAGCATGCTGTACCTGAACTGCAGTACCATGGCTACATTCACCATTTCACAACCAGTTGTTACATGGGTTTGTAAGGTGCCCAATAGGGAGAATTGCCTAACATTAATGTGTTATGTGTTGCAGAGTGTCGCACAGCCCCATGATAGGCCCCTACCCCTCAGGTATATTATGTGTTCTGTGTGGATGACATTTGGGATACTGGAGTGTGACCTTACAGTGGGTGTCTGAATACATCATGTGTAGCATATTAACATGTACTGCGTATGACAATGTTGTGTATGTTGTGTGCATGTGTATTGACTCTGCCTATCCAATGTCCACTACAGTTTTGCCACAATTTTGTGGGATGCTCTGTGTATTGCATGTGTTTGAGGCAGCTACACACATTACTGGGATGTGCATAGTCTCACAGCAAACATGCACAGCATGCATTATGTGTAGGTGTGTTACGTGTACATGTCCTACACCTCACCTATGGCATGCACATATATCATGCAATATTAAATGTAGAACACACTCACCAGCATGGGTCTGCTGCCTTGCTGTCACACCAGAGGGACCTACAAGGATATGAGACAGTTTGTCAGTGGCAACAACTGTGGCATTGCTACTGTGGGTTTGCAGTCTTACAGTAGTACATCGGTTGACAGTCACAGGCCTACAGATTATGTTCCAAATTATCAGTATTGCACAACACCAGGCTCCACATCTTCTAACTACACAGTACACATCTCACACATGCATGATCTACCAATAGAGTAACAGTAGTCTATAGATATGCCATGTTACCTGCATGCTTTGTGTCAACTCGCTGGGTGGCTCCGGCCTCCATGATGACACATGTTTGCGTTGTTGTTGTTGGCCAGGAGCCACCAGGCTGAGGAGCAGATCCTCCACTCTGGTGAGGGGGGATGGATGGCTACCCCACCACCTGTGGCAAGCTGTTGTCTACGGACATCAGACGCACGTTGCCGGACATGTCTAAGTAAATCACTGCAGTGATGGCCTACCTGCTCATATGTCCGGTTATGCATGTCTATGTCATTTACCCGACGGACAACATCTTGCCACAGTGCAGTCTGCTCATGCTGGTCCTGGCTGGTTCTTGAGAACAGCAGGGCGTAGTGCTGAACCAAGCTGGTTGTGATCTGCTCATCCTTAGCTGGGCTGTATGTTGGATTGCGATGGTGAGCTATGACCCTGGAAGACAATGAAACAATATGTGTGAGCAAGTCATGTGGCACACTTAACATTCTAAAGTACAGATATCACTGAACTGCCATATATAGCAACCTATTGGCTGTTAGAGGATACACACTTTCAATACCACATACCAGTACTCATACCACAACTGCCTGACAGTGCCTGGCACGCTCTATATATCAAACCATGTTCTGCACAGCAACAAAGGGAAACCAGTTTGTAAGACTATACAACAGTACATGTCACACTGTATGCGACAAAATGCACCAGCTAGCCACAGGAAGCTAATGCATAATGAAATATGTCATCCATTGCAATGATTGTAAAGTCTAGTTACAGTATTATGGGTATACCACACTAGTTGTTGGTGGCAAACCCCTGCATAACATATGTGCACATTCGTTAGTATAGGTGGCATACTGCTGTACTAGACTATACATGTTGCTAGATATGCACTTATATCCTGTAACACACATATGACCAAGGGCATGTTACAGGCATACCCACACACACATCACACATACATACAAGACACAAAGGTATGGCAACCCAGATGAGCTTTACCTGTGTACCATACAGTACTGTGTGTCAGTACTTACAAAACATTATACCTGAGGTATGTAATCTGTGAGGACTACAGGGAACACACATAACAGTGTTTCAAGCAATGTGGACATACACCATACTGTGCTGTTTAGGTATACAGCTTCAGGTAGTACTACAGTTCATACGGGATTTGGATTCACCAGCAATACCAATCAATAAGCATACATGTACTGCTTTAGCCTACAATGGCACACCCCAGTCCACACCAAGGGACTAAGTCAGACCATATGCCATACTGCTTTTTCTGCCTAGCAATAGAATACACATCTTTTGCTGGGATCAGAGCTAGGACACAAAATAGCATGATGGAAACAGTTTCCCACTAAGCTATCACACATTGACAGACCCTCAATACATTCACCAACACTTTCACCATCACACTCAGTCAACCTCACACAGCAATTATTGCAACAAGTACATGTGGGTGTGTATTGGTTAGGTAATAGGCTATTGGCCCTAGGGCCTGTAGAAGCCTAGCCATATGCTACCCTGGCCTTTGACACACATGTAATCTAATTTCACATGCCCCTGTCCAGCAGAGCCACAGAGGTGATTCCCAGTGTGTATTTCCTATCTCCCATCCAATCATCAGGATTATTCATGACGACTGCTAATGAGGAGCTTGGTTTGCTATTGATAGGTGGTTTGTTCCAGAGTATGGGATGTCTCTGAGATAGGAATCTATCCCTCCAGCATGTTCTGTCTATTGAGGTGACAAGGTTTAGGTCCCTAGAGTGTGTAGCTGGTAGAGATTGTGATCTGTTTATGTGGAGCATGTCCAACATCTCTGGGTTTGACATAGCTTTGTATGTTAGGCAGAGGTCACCTCTGGGTAGGCGGTATGCAACACAGTCTAGCTGTGGTTTTGTGATATGGTCTGCATAGGGCATCTGTTTGAGGACGGTGTTACTCTTTGTGAGATATGTCTCTGGCCTTTCCAGTTGTTGTAGATGTCTTGTGAGGTACATACCACATAGGGCATTGTACTCTATAATGGGTTTTATGTGTGATGAGTAGAGGTGAGCACTGACCTATATTTCCCTGGATGACACACTTTTTGTGAGGAGGTGCGCCACATAGGCAGATTACATGACAAGTGTGGCACTGTGATTATCAAAGGGGAGACTACTGTCCACCTGTGTCCCATGGTCTCCTATCACACTTTCGGTGCTAAGTAGACTACCTCCTATGTGGTAGTTCATGGGTACGGAGGTTTGCCAGAAGGGATGCCAATGCAGTTTCAACATTGAGCTTGAGTCCATGGCTTTGTCACCAGGCATCTGTCACAGTACATATGACCCTGTCTCTCTCTCTATATATATATATATATATATATATATATATATATATATATATGTATATATATATATATGTATATATACACATACATATTAACATACATATAGATATACATATAGGCACATATACAGTCCACCTTTCATGGTGGGAATATCAATTATGTGAAGGTTGTGAGGTATACAGTTATGTAATAATATTGCTCAGTGTTGTGCGGAATGCATTGAAGGTGTTCTCAGCCCATGTAGCTTTAGCAGGCCTCACTGGCTGCAACACTGCAAACCTGACAAATCATACCCACAGCATTTAACCACCACATGTCATATACCAGCACTGTATGCTGTCTTGTTTTTCACACACTACAACCTACATAGATATATGCACATAACAACCTTCACCAACATATATATGTCCACCCTTCATAAACAGTTGCAGTACGTCCCTTGCTCTATGCACATGTACAGATGCTAATATATCTGACACAGACTGATCTCTCCATATGTGTGTGCCATGCACACACACGGTCCACACTGTTGTAAGTCCATGGACCTCACGGCTGACCTGTTGGGCCTTGCTGCAACATGAACAGGTGTCACATGTTAGCACACAGTAATATTAGAGGGTGTATATATAGCTGCAAATGCTAGATTAGCATACTAGCCTGGTACAGCTGTTGCCAATGCTAAGCTACACGTTAATATGACTATCATGCATTTGTTACTCTGTCACATCCATGTTTATATAACTGTATGTGCTACTCCCCCAAACTGACATTGTATACACTACTGTACAGAAAACAGATAACATGGATCAGATGTTTGACATTTAATGCTGAACTACATATGTCACAGTCATATCCCACTGCACACAGCTACACACTGATTTCTCCATGGCAGTAGATATGGAGGGCATCTGTGCATAGATACGTACTGCTGCCACATATGGATGATTCAAAGTATGTAGAGTCCTCTTCAAAAACATCTACTACATGCCAGTAAATACATATCTGTTACATACCTTTCCTTTGTATGTGTTTGTATTTGTCAGTTCTGTGTGTTTTGTATAATTTTTTTTTAATATATTTTTTTTTAAATTTTTTTTTTTTGTTAATATATTTTTTTAATATCTTTTTTTTCTGTTGTTGTTGCTGTTGCTCTTGTTGTAGCTGTCAGTGTCTCTCTCTCTCTCTCTCTCTCTCGCTTGCTCGCCCTGTCTCTCTCTCGGCAGCTGCAAGGAAATGATTGCATGTGTGGTCAGCAAGTTCAGCCTGCTTTTATAGGTGTCTGCACATGTGCATGTGATGGCCTCTGCACCAGTTGGTGGCCACCATTTGGTAATTGCATGCAGCCTGCTGTGTGGTAATTGCAGTACTCACTGTCATAGCAACCCAATGCTATAAATTGCTAGGTCAGGTAGGCATAGCCCTTTCAGTTTTCCAAAGTGGGGCCCATGCTTGTTTGCTGTGGACACCGTTGTGTAAGTCAGAAGGTTGGTATACTTCTTATATCTGAAGCTAGAGGTGTAGCCAGTGATTTGAATGTTGTACTCAGACCTGAATGTTGCCACTTCCAGTACACAGTTGTCAGTGTAGAATTGTACTCACCCCTACAAATGCTAACACAAGATACATGGGAGTATGTAGTTTCTTTTCTACGTATACATTTAGCTGCCATACATACGTAGTTATTGAGATGTATTCATTTGGCACATGAACTGTTTGTGAACTGCTATACTGTGAATAGTAATGTACTCACTTCTGCACAGTTGTTGCTTTTTTATTGTTGACATTAGCACAGAATTCTCATGGAAACTGGACAATTCCAGTACTGAGTATGCCTACCTACATCCTTGTTGGACCCTGAACACACAGGTATTTTGTAAGTTTGAGTGGGGATTGTCCTGCTATGATGCTGTGTGGTGGTTGTAAAGTGCTGCTGTAACATTATTTACTGCTAGAATGTCTGGTTCTGTTATCACAGTCATGTAATACAATTCCACAACAACTGCTGGTAAAGTTCCACAGAACAGGTTTTGTGTTATAGCATTCCTATCTTTCCTTTACATTCACTCATTGTGATGCATGATATATATATTTCAGCAACAACCTGCTGTATATTTACTGTGGCATAGTGGTACTTCATGCAGTCTAGTGTGTACAAGGGCCGGGGTTCGAGACTGACAGTGGTGTTTTATTTTGCTGCTAAGCAGAACAGGGGCCCTCACATGCAGGGTGACTAAGGCACTTTTAAGCAGTTGTAAGTGGGTTTGCACATGTTTGCGCGAAGCTTAGCAATACTCAGCTAAGCGCACACTTGCGCAAACCCACTAACTACTGCTTAAAAGTGCTCACTCCCGTTAACTCCCGCGCTCATTTATTTGAAAGAAAAGAAAATGGGGAGATAGGAAAGTGGTGAAAAAAGGGGCACAAAGAGGGAAAGACAGTAGGGAAAATAGCTCGGGGTGTGCAGGACAGGTGTAGGGAAGGTCCATAGCTGCCCATTTCTTTAACAGCAACAGCTGTGTATATGCTAGTAATTTGGAGGGACATTTGAAACCTTCCACCCCTGAGAGAGGGGTGAGGACAACAAAGTATGTTGTACTGCCAATTAAATATCTGTTTATATGTCCATCGAACATGTGTGCAAAATGGGCAGCTATGTATGGGGCGTAATTTTTTTTTGGGAGCATATTGCTCTTTTTTTTTCAGGTGAGAGTGGAATGTGGGGTAGGGGAAGTAGGTATATTTGGGGAGGTAAACAGACAAGACAAACAAGATGCATACAGGGGTGGAATATGACACATGTGGTGGGTGAACAACATTGATGGGGAAGGATGTTTGGAAATCGCAAGCCCATGAGCCCACAGATGGCAACAGTGGAACTGAGATTCCCACCCATGGGCAGTCACCACTGCACCTTCACAGCCCAGAGGGTGGCTGTGCTGGGGCTGTGTAGGAGGGGCAGGCTTACCCGTGAGTCGCACCACACGTGCCTCAAGCTGGCTTAGAGGATCAGCGACTGAACGCTCGATCTCTCTACGCACCACAGCCTGGACCGTTCATAGGGTGATAGGTGGCCCTCCTCCAGCCACGCTTGCAGGGGGGTGAGCACCATCCCCTGCAGCACTTCCACCCAAAGTTGGCATGGGGCCAATGGAGGAGGAGGTCCCGGGCTGGGCACCGGATCTACTGGTGCCAGGTGCCATCGCTAGCTGAGGTGGGATAGGTGGGTCCGCTGGGACAAGCCTTCCCATACGTTCTATGTTTAGCAGGATTTAATGACAATATGGGTTGGTAACTGCCAACAGCATTCCAAATTAGTTGTAACAGCATGTAGTAATATTCCCATTAACCCAACACACCAGAGTTCCAACAGTTGAACAGCAAGCATAACACATGCATATATAGAACAACAGTGGACATTCCAACAGCATGCAGGATTGATTGCTGGCAACAGGCCACCAAGATTGTGGTATTTGAACAGGGAACATGCATCAAAGTAAATGCAGATATTTATAAACCAATAGGACATATGTCCCAAGAAATGTTTTGAGATTAGACATACCCATTGAGGTGTGGAATTGCATTGTTTATGCACATACAGTACGGTGTAAAAAGATACCTCCATTAACAACTTATATGTACTTATAGTTTACACTACATTCCTCTTGGTTGCAGGTATATATCCCCTACAGGTCTTATTACACTAGGCAATGTCCATTAAATTGTGAAATGGGTTTTGCTAGTTCCTTATATACCTGACCTGTATCTAACATACAAACTGTCCAGGATGCAGATGTTACTGCTACGTATTTATAAATTTTATTTATATTTATATATCTACATATCTAGATGTGTTCAGGTGACATTATCAGTTATATTTTAACAGCTACACCAGATTCCTAC